>NW_016107906.1:786907-842481 GCF_001604975.1 Cebus imitator
GGAGTTCAAGACCAGCCTGTCCAACATGGTGAAACCCCATCTCTACTAAAAATAGAAAAATTATTCAGGTGTGGTGGCAGGTACCTGGAATCCCAGCTACTTGGGAGGCTGAGGCAGAGAATTGCTTGAACCTGGGAGGCAGAGGTTGCAGAGAGCCGAGATTGTGCCAGTGCAATCCATGCTGGGTGACAGAGTGAGACTTCATCTCAAACAAACCAACAGACAAACCAAAAAGCACTCTTTTTTTTTCTCTTTGTTCATATGTGTATGTGTTTGTTTTTTAAAATTTTTATTCAAGGAATTACGAACAATATAAAAGTACAACTTTGAATTATATCATCATGAAATCTTAGGGTAGAAATGAGTTATAGAAAGTATGGTGGCCAAATTGCTTGTAAACTAATGACACTATGAAGACATGGAATTATAGGTAAGGTATGTTCATTAAACCAATAGCCAAGCATGGACACAACTTCAGCTTCTAATTTCCAGCTAACCGCTGTTTTTTTTATTTTCACACAAAAATATTTTCTAGCCATTTTAATTGCCATTTATTCCCTGTTGAGATATTTGGAAAGAGAGACATTTTTTCCAGACATTTTTTTTTCTTTTACATTTCTGGTTACTTTTTATGCAAGGCATTTTCTCTTACTGGATGGGGTTTATAGTTAGCTCTTTAGTTTGTCTCTCTTTTCATTTGATTTATGCTATTTTGGATATAAGTAAAATTATTCCCTAAATTGTGGTATAATATGGTTTATGATTTGGCCTGGACTATTTTGAGGTATTTATTTTATTTTTTTCTCCACAGCTTATAAGTTATTCAAAAGAGATAGATTGAATGAGAACACAGTACTTGTTTTAACAAACAATTTGATAAATCCACAAAGTAACTGGATGCCCTTCAATGGGGACTCTTCACTTCTCTGGTTGTTGTCATGTTACTTAGAATAAATAGTTTTAGTTATTCTTCATACATCCTATTAGCTCTTTTATTTTTCTGTTATGTAATCAAGGTTAAAAAAAAAAACCAAACTATTATAACTTTACATTTTTTATTTACTTAATAAGAGCCAGATATTTTTGGGCTGAAATGAAACATCCTTTCCAAATACAATGAAATAGATTTCTTTTTGTCTATATACAAAATATATTTTTTAAGTTAACTTTCAATACTCAAGGGCTTCCCCTCTGATAATGACAAATTAAATAATTTGCACATAAATTCCTGAAGAAGTAAACTTTGAAAAGCTAGAATGTGCTAATAAAAATACAAAGATAGGCTGGGACATGGTGGGTCACACCTGTAATCCCAGTACTTTGAGAGGGCAATGTAAGTGAATCACCTGAGGTCAGGAGTTCGAGGCCAGCCTGACCAGCATGGTAAAACCCTGTCTCTACTAAAGGTACAAAAATTAGCTGGACGCGGTGGCAGATGCCTATAATCCCAGCTACTCCAGAGGCTGAGGCAGAGAAATCACTTGAACCCGGGAGGTGGAGGTTGCAGTGAGCTGAGATAGTTGCACTCCAGCCTGGGCAACAGAGTAGGACTCCATCTCAGTCAATGAATAATATAATATAACATAATTAATATTAAATAAAAAGGTAATAATAATTGCAAGATTAAGATCCAGAAAATGGCAGTCATCCAGAAAACCTAGCCTTGTGTGGAATTGTTTCTGTTCCGGTGGTATTCATAGATGGAAAAAAAAATCAGTTAATAAGTTGGCCTCTCGCGATTAAGGAATCACAGGACAGAGTGGAGGGTGTCAAATGTAAGGGCATGTTAAATTACTTCATGGTTTTAGTTGGACTGTGGTAGTAAGAAGGAGCAAGACGTAAACTGAGCCTTGAAAAAAACTTCTTACTTGTTTCATAGCCTTTGGGTGGTTAGGAAAATGTCAATCCTTGAATTTGGATCAAGATGATTTAGAACTATTTTTGTGACCTAGATGCCTTGCAAAACAGAAGATCCTTTCTGAAGGATGGTAACATCATCTTTCTTTGCAAATTATTTCTGTAAATAATTTCTCAAATACAATGTCTAAAATAAAAAATAGTATAAAATAAGGATGAGCAGAATTTGAGTAGACAAGTCTCTATGATGAAGAGCCAGCAGAAGTAATACACAATACAAAGTGATCCACAACAACTCTAGACACTGGAGTTATCAGACACAGACTGTACGATAGCTGTATTTGCCAAATTTAGGGAGATAAATAACAAGCTTGCAGTAAGTGTGAAACTTATGGCAAGGACTGAAATATTAAAATGCTCTAGCAAATTTGAAATTAAATAAAATAGAAACTAAAAAACACCACAAATAACATGGAGAATTCAGTAGCTGGGTTTAACAGCTGAGAGAAATTAACCAGAAAACATGCCAAAAAAAAAAAAAAAAACACAACTCAAATACAGCAGGGAGAGATGGGAAACACAGAGAATACAGGAGCATAGAGAAAAAAGGGGGCAGATCCAAAATGATTAGTTGGAATCTCAAAAAGAGAAAGAATGGGGATGATAAAACACTGAAATCTATTAGGAATCAGAATTTTTCAGAATTGCTGAAAAACATCTACCCAATAAGCCCCGATGTTATACATTATTAAGAAATAATTTATAAACTGTGGAATTTCAAATATCTGGCAAGCTGCCCGTGAGAAAAGCATGTGATATATAAAGAACAAAGTCTTAAATTAGCAGCCAACTTCCCAAAAGAAACAATGAACACCAGTGAGCCTAGAGCATCAATGAATTGAAAGAAAATAAACCCTAAGCATAAATTTTATATTCAGTTAAAATAAATTTTAGAAATGAAGTTGAAATAAATGTATATGTTTTACATAAACTCATACTGAAAGAGTTTGCTACCAGCAGATTGGCAGAGAGAAAAATTTCC
The DNA here is from genome assembly GCF_001604975.1 of Cebus imitator. Lineage (NCBI taxonomy): Eukaryota > Metazoa > Chordata > Mammalia > Primates > Cebidae > Cebus > Cebus imitator. The sequence goes on from NW_016107906.1 coordinate 789,807, forward strand.
TAAGTGAATTGGAGAGCCAGGAACAAATGAAGAATATCTCATATATCCTTTTTGGTTCATTATTTTTATATTCTAGTTCACATACTTAGTTTAAATGTTAACTACTTTATATAAGTAGATATATAGAATGTTTGTCTGCTGATGACACAGAAAATGTACATTTATCTTAAAAACGTTGAAAAATAAAAATTTTGTTTATGACTGAGCAAATCAATTTGTATTTTCATTAAAAATATAAATTAGAAAAACATTCTTACTGATAGTTGTAGAACAGAGAGGTTTCAGAATTTACTTTTTACTTTACTAGATCATCACATGTTCTAACTTTTAAAATTTCTTAAAATGTGTCTGAATGACCAAAATGTAAAGCTGATTTATTTTCTGCAATATACAATTCTTTAGTTTGGGTTTTCAAAGAGTAACATAAAACTACATCTGTATATTTTATATGAAAATAGGCATGAAAATTATTGGAGTAGATAAAGTCATTTTCTCATATTTGAATCACCTAGGAAATGGGAGTTTCTAAGCTAAGCTAAATTCATATCAATCTGAACAACTAAAAATTCAAGTAATTCAGGAGATTCCATTTTTTATGTGAAATTAAAATACCAAAAAAATTTAAACTGTCATTCATTGAGCAAATATAACAAAATATTGGCAGGCAATTTTTTGAATAAACTATGTATCTTTATTTTCTTCTGTAGATATAATGTTAAAATGACCACTTTTCAGGGAACTGTTTGAAAATATAAATACTCAAAATGAAAATAATCAACTTGGCCCATTAGGTCAAACAATATATTAAGGCAAAAAAATAATATCCGGAAGCTGTTATTGGTTATTTTGTTGATAGGACAGATAGGTAGGAAGGTAGATAGGTAGGTAGATGATAGCTGATACATAGATAACAGAAAGAACATAATGTAAAAAACACATACACATATTTAGAAAGAATATTCAGGATATACTTATACTAAAAACTATTTGTTGTTATCTAAAAGTTAGTCTTAACTGGGCAACTTACACTTTCTATAGTAACCTTATTTTTCAGACTTGTGAAATCCATGGAACTGATTTGATAAAGCTAACTTTCGACAATCAGGAGCCTCTAGAAAACTGCACCAACTTTGACTGCAGTAAAATAGCATTCGTTTACAACTTTTTGTATTTCTGCAGAGGCATCAGAACATTTCAGATCTACAGACTCTGATTTCATTTGTCTAAGTAGATAAATCTTTGGTATTGAACTTGTCTCCATTAGCATGACAGTACTTCTCCCTAATTTAATTTGCAGTTTTCCTCCAAATCCAAAGGAAAAAAATGTTTAAACAGAATACATATAAAGGTAATTTAGGTCATTTTATTTTAATAAGAACTTCCAGAACAAAGTTTGGCAAAAATATTGCCCTAAACTGATTGTTTTCTCTCTTCACTCATGCATTAATTTGACTTGACTTCTGGTGACATTGAAATATTTAAGAAAGGAATATTTTACATGAGACCATAGTAGTAGCATTATTATATTTAATATAGTCTTCCTTGAATAAGACTTAATTTTTTACTTTTATTTTTACTCATTCCCATAAAATAACAGAGTTTTATAACAGACATTATTGAAAAGGACTGGTAAGTATTGGCCATTCCTATATTGACAGAATGATACAAAACAATTAATTTAATCATTATCATCATCTCAAATTAGTACTATTAGTATACCTGAAAAAAATCTGTACTAATTAGAATTTTTTGGTTTAATTAAACTCAACACTGAGTTAGAAACCAGTCTGAACCCTTCGATTGATTGTAGGTTTCCACAGCCTAAACCCGAGACTAATGTCAAATAGTGGTTAGCATTTAGGCAAATTTTCTTAGGGATACAATACAGAGGAGGAAGTAGGAGGATAAGAAAAAGGAGAAGGGAAAGCAGAAGGTGAAAAGGAAGCGGCTTATTTTGATGATGGATACTAACACCACCATGTTGAGCCACTACTAGGGGCTTGAATAGTACTGTCTTAGCACTTCAAATATATTTTCTTTATTGTCATAAAAGCAGTACAAAGTTAAGGATTTTTACTGAGCATTTTACAAATGAGGACGTGAAACTCTACAAAGCTAAGCATCTCAGACAAATTGATACCTTTGTGATTATCTGCCTTAAGTCACTTTCTAACCTAAAATACTAAGAAATTACTCATCTGATATAAATAAACTGAAGTCACTATTTGCACTGGTGCTCTTGGCTTCTATTTATTTCTTTGCTGTATATTATCCAATATTTGGTTTATAATCCTTTACACAGGCACGAAGTAGGAAAATAATCATTCAATTAAAAGTAACACAACTTATAGCTAATACGTGTTCCCAAACAAAAGTCCTAAAGATTATTCGTAATTTGCATATGAATTGGTTACAGGCAAATTAATGTTCCTAAGGCCCTTGAGGGTTGTCCTTTTAAGTAGGTTAACCACGCCTTCATGTTTCTCTTGCTTGCCTAGTTCACATTTTCTTCCTTGATAATACAAAAATCACATATAAAGAGCTCTGGAACAGCGTCCCAAGTTAGGTCTTGGGCTTTCCAGTGAATCTCTTATGCTCTTGAGCTTTTCGCTTATCTCATCTCATCAGAAAAATAAAATAATTCCTAAAGTATTTCTAATTATTTTTAAATTTTCAGTTTGCATGGATACATAATAATTGCATACTCTAAATACTTTTAAAACTGTTGCGATTTTGGTTTAAATACTATTTTAGGAAAATACTTCAACACATAGAACAGATTAAAGACAACTATTTTCATGAAAGTGTGCATGGGGCAGGCCTGATCCTGAGACTTCCTGGGAGTCCCTCTACACACACACACACACAAACACTTTCTCTCTCTCTCTCTCTGTTTCTCTCTCTGTTAAAGAAAAATTGTACTAGGCAGAATAAAACAGGAAAGAAAAGCTTTAAGATTAATTGAATAGGGTTAAGGTTATGTCAATCAGGGAAAGAGACTGAAGTCAACTCCACTGAAACAAAAGGCTGGAGACATTTTTAAGCCCTGGGGAAAGCCAGTGGGAAAATACTAGAGGACATCGGGGAGGAGATTGGTCAATGTGATTTGACCATCTGTATTTGCTAACTGGTGCTTATAAAATTAGACTCCTACCCTCCTACAGGACCAGGAGATAAGATCACCATGTTTCTTGTGATTACATTTTAAAGGGGTGGCTGCCAGGTCCTTGAGAAAAACATTGATTATAGATGTGTATCTCCAAGGGACAAAGAAATAATTTACAGTTGCAAGTTTTCTAAAGTAAATGCTCTGAGCAAAAGGAAATCAGGGACATATAGTTAGAAAGAAACCTGCCTAAAATGTAGTCAAGTTTAAGGGAGTGTTTAGGTCATGTTGGTCAACACACACAGAGCATAGTTGGCAAACCTCCAGCCTTATGTTATCAAAGACTTCTTCCTCTGCCAACTGCCTGTGAGTTTCCTCATCTACATTATAATACATTCTGAATTAATGTGTCAAAACTAATAAGTTCATATGCCCTTTGTACTTAGACTACCTATAATTCCATGTATAGATAGAGTGGTGGACTTTCTATGCATTATATAAAACTTATGAGCCCTATATTTAAGTTTATAACTGGTTATTCCTTTAAATTATCTAGATGATTTAAGTAAAATATCATGAACTGTTTGTTGATGGTATTACTTCTTCATACTTATACCCATCCTTATACCCATCTTACGGTACCTAGATGGCTTCATATGACTTTAGTGTTTCAGAGCAATTTAAATTCTAAGCAGCAAGAAGTTCCAAATCTATGGTTCCCATGCCAATTATAATTTAGTCTCTTGGCACATCTGGTTGTAGTATTTTCTATTATTGTATAGACTCTAATATTTATGCCTTAATATATATTTGCCTTACAGTGCAGTTATGATTCCTATGAGGACTATAACTTTATATTCCATCATGCTTGTTTTAAAATTCTTGGCCATAAAATCACATTAATATGTTTTCTGTTGCTCTTTCTTCCCTTTGTTTTTAAGAATATGTAATAGTTTTGTGTTTGTCTTTTCCCTTTGCCTACCACAATGCATTTCAGAATGTGATTCAGGGTTATATTTGAAATTCTCACCTTCATAAGTAAATATATGTGATTAATCCTGAGTGACATGAGGGCCAACCTGCAAGAATAATTTTACATAGGTCATCTATAGGGCAACACTTTTGTTCACTCAGAAAATCTGTTGTCAGTGCAAATATTTAGAGAGCAAAAAAAAGTCCTTCCCCTCTAAGTGCTGTTGTGTGGGTGAGGTATTGTAAATGATCAAAACCCGTGCAAGCAAGTGGTAAGAGAAACATTATTTGGGGAGGATTTAAGCTATGCTTCTTCAAACTTTAATGTGCTTGTGTATCCCTTTAAGATCTTTCTAAAATGCAGCTTTTGATTCAGTAGATCTGGGTGGGGCCTGAGACTCCACTTTCAAAGTAAGTCTGGGCAAATACTCTCAACTTTACCACAGCCCCCAACACTCCTTTGTGCCTTTCAACTGGCTAGCTAAACTCATGTATTTGTCTGCCTGTCTTTGTCATTGGAGTTTGATGGCTCTGCTAACATTTTTAGGTAATTTACATTTTATCCCATTTCAATACCCAGCTTAGTCTACTGGACACACACTTTTCGTTCCTCTTAGTCATAGCTGCACCTTCTCTCCCATTCACGAACAAATACTCCTTCCTGACTTTCCTACCCCACTGTGAGGGATCATCTCTGTCTTACAAAGTGTCTCCACATAGCCCATCCTGTGAGAGCTGACCAAGACAACCTTAACACTTCCCTCAGCCTGACTAAAATTAGATAGGCTTCTTCCTGGCTGTAAGCCTCTGACCTCTCTTTTCTCAGTGCATTTACTTTAGACAACTTTAAATTGTAAATATTTTCTCTACTTCTCAGAAATGTAAATCTTCTCTAACATAGGAATGCCTTTCTCAGGAACCTGAGAATCATCCTTTTTAAATGTAGTCATCAAGAAAGATAAGGGCTCTGTCTCCCAGTCTTTGTGGGAGGGTAGGAGTCTCCCTTCCACATGCACCATTTAGCAAAGGCAGATTGTCTCCAAAGTTAAAATGGCCCATTATTGCACTCCTGTGGACATATTTGCAGTCTTGCACATTCTGGTTTCATCCTGGCCTTCTCATTCATAGTGATGACGGTATTTTCTTGATCTCTTCATGGGACTCGCAATAGGAGTGCCCCATTTACTCAGCCTGCCAGACTCAACACTTCATGGGATGCAGTGCAGGAACCAGAGCAAACAAGTGCAAGACCAAGTTGGGCATTTTAGTTCCAGCAGGAGCAAATTCTCTTCACTTGAGCTCTCTGTGCTCCACCCCTAGCAGGAGGAAATATGTAGGTGGCAAGTGCAGGAACCCACCAACTGCTGTGGCACTAGCTAGAGCAAACTCCATGCAGGGCCATAGCAGCATCCAGGTGGGGGTGCCTGTGACCCCAAGGCTTCAAAGGATGTGTTACAGTGCTCTCTTAGCTCCACTGTATACAGACAGCAGTGTGTTATCAGCTCAGTGGTCCCTTTGCCTCATCATGTGGGGTGGCTACCTTCCACCAGCAATGGCAAAGGGCCAGTCTGACAGCCTTTCTGGGTGTTTGCACTTGGTGCATCCTGAATTCTTGTCTGGTGCCCAAGAGGAATGACATCACATGGACGAACTGAAGGATGGTGAATACAAAGAATGCTACTGGTGATGAAAGTGGCTCTCAGTGGATAGGGAAACTGGAAAGGGGATGAGAAGGGCAGGTCACTCTCCCCTGAAGTCAAACTGCCTGTTTTCCTCTCTCTTCTGAAGTCAAGTTGTCTCTCCCTGACGTCCAGCCACTTCTTGTCTCTACTGGCTGAGTCTGGGGTGTTTATAGCCAATAGATGGAAGGCAAGGAGGGTTGTAGGTAGTTTTGAAAAGGCAATGTTCAATCAATAAAAAGACATTATTTAGAAAGAACCAATTGGGAGAGAATGGGCACACAAGGATGGAGGCTGTCACTTTGGGCTGTGGATTTCACGCTTTTTGGCTCAAAGATGGAGTTTTTCCAGGGGCCCACGCATCTGCCTAGAATTTCTCTGCCTCTTGCCTCTATGAATAACATGGATGGTGAAAGGAGGGGAATTCAGGAATAATGTGGCTGAGAAAACAGAAGCAGAAGGTGAAATGGGACGTGAAGAGGTAGTTTGAATATATTGAACGTTAAGTTTTGCCAGTAAACAAAATCTGTGACTTCTGTCTTTCAGTGACACAAAAACCTCAAAGTTGACAAAATTGATATCCTGACTTATTCTACATTTAATATCTTTAGAAGATAAGATAGAAAATTTTACATATAAGATCACACAAAACTCTTGAAACTCCCTGGATTATTCTTATTTGTAGATGTAAAGGAAATGCTCTGAGGAATCATGACCTAACATCTTTAGTATTCTAATATAAGACTCTCTGTGTCTCACTCTATGGCATAGATTAAAGATTTCAATTCCATGCTAAATATTTATACGTGTCAATAACGATAATAAAAATGATGTAGCTATAGCTTTGGAGTGTCTGCTGTATCATACACTAGACTTGCACTGTTGTATCTGGTAGCCAAAAGCTGCATGTGAATTTTGAGCACTTGAAATGTGGCTAGTCCAAATTGAAATACATTGAAACTATGAAATATGCACTGGATTTTGAAGATGGATGTGAAAAGAAAATGTAAGATACTTTATTAATAATTGAAATATTGATTACACATTATATTTAGAATGTTTTTGATATAATAAAATATAAAATTCAACTTTTTTTTACTTTGCATGTGGCTACTAGCAAATTTAAAATTACACATATGACTTATGCATTAAGTTGGAGAGTGAAATGCTAGACAATTTAACCTTTCAGATTGTAACAGTCTATTTGGAATTGTAATTTTAGGTAATTAATATGTAACTAAAAATTTATTTTATTAAGGTATACTTTATTACGGTTGGGGGAAGCAGCAAAGGAGAAAGGACTTACAGAGTGCCTACATAAATTGGTTATAAGTAACATATAAACTGGGAACAATAAACCGTGGCAAACTGGAGAAGGCCTCTGGGAAGGCAAACTTCTCCATGCCTCATGTTCCGGGTGCAGGGTGACCTAGGCTCTGTTACCATAAACGTTGTGCTTAAGGACATAAAGCCCCTTCATAGCACTAAAATGTTACCAGACTTGTAGGCTCCTTGTGAGGCCCTCATTTCACCAGCTGCACATAGATAATAGGCTAAGATAATCACATGTTCTTGTTTTGTGAAACTCCCAAAACCACCACTGTTATCAATCTTTAGAATGTCGCGCCAGTTCCCACTCACAGATTCACTCCACCGTCAGGCCATTCTCTCCCCACCATCACTCCACCATCTACCCTATTGGTTAAAGTGATTGTAACCAATAAGTACTGTGGAAGATCAGAGCTCAGGGCCTTGGCAGCCTCCTTTACACACTGGCCCCCTGGTCTCACTTTATGCATTCTTAATCTTTTTCTCATTCATTTGTTGCCACCAAACTCTGGGTGCCCATGGGTGGAGTGTGGGAGCCGGTTCCCTACAATTACTATTTTAAAAAATATATTATGCATTTCTAGTATAGATAGTGAAATAAAGCAATTTTGTTTTTATCTCTCCTGCTAAAACCACACACCCACACAAACCCCAATACACATAAAAAAGAAAAAATAAATTTGATAGAAATAAATAAATGTCCTGCTTTAGTCCATTTGGGCTGATAAAAAAAATACACTAGGTAGCTTATAAACAACAGAAATTTATTTCTTACTGTTCTGGAAGCTGGAAAGTCCAAGATTAAATGCTGGCAGATTTGATGTCTGGTGAGGGCAGCACTTAATCATGGATGGTGCTTTCTCACACTGTCTTCATTTGGTGGAAGTGGCACGTGCACTCCCTTGGGCCTTTTTTATAAGAGCACTAATCCCATTTCCGATGGCTCTGCCCTCATAATGTCATCACTTCCCAGAGGTCCAACCTTTTAGTGCCATCACCTTGAGGGTTACGATTTCTTTTTCTTTTAAAACTCCTACCTTTTAAAATTATTATTAATTGAAAATAATAACTGTATATGTTTATGGGATACAATGTAATGTTTTGATATATGTATAAAATGTGGAATTATTAAATCAAGCTAATTAACATTCATCACCTCATTTACTTAGTTTTGGTGGTAAGATGTTTGAAATTTGCTATTTTAGCAATTTTGAACACACTATAATCACCATCCTGTGTAACAGATCTTAGATAAAACTTTTTACTGTCTAGCTGAAAATGATCCTCCCATCTCCTCCCCACCAACCCTCAACTTCGGTTAGCCACTTTTCTATGTTCTACTTCTATTGAGGTCAATGTTTTTTGATTCTACAAATAAGTGAAACCATGCAGTATTTGACTTTCTGTGACTGGTTTATTTCGCATATCATAATGTCCTCTAGGTACATTAATGTTGTGGCAAATGAGAGAATTTCTTTCTTTGTAAAGGCTGAATAGTATTCTATTGTGCCTATATATGACATTTCCTTTATTCATCTTGTGATGGAAATTTAGGTTGAATCCACATTTTGGCTGTTGAGAGTTAAGATTTCAACATACAAATTTTATGGGGTACAAACATTCAGATCACAGCATGACCCTAACCTAAATACAAATCTATAAAGCAATACTATGAAATACAAACAAAAATGAAGGAGGACTTTGAAAATTAATAGATTTTATGACCTTGATCAAAATTCAAAGATTTATCAAAGAAAGTCAGCAATAACAACACAAGGATATGTGTAAAATATTGAGTAGCACAACCAGTGATGTTGTGATTAGGTGGACCATGAGAAAAATGAAGATTGTCCCTGTAGAGACCCAATTCCACATAACAGAATGGCAGGGGAAGGAAGTACAGCTCAAAAAGAAATGCTGACATGTTATTTTTGGTCTCTCAGTAATGTTATAATCAATAAACAAAATTGAATGAAGAAAAGTAGCAATCAGAATCTGCCATCCGTTCACAATTCAGTGGTCCTGCAACTTAAGCAACAGTGACACCCTGAATCTTCAAAACAGAGAGGAAGAGAGTACTGATAAGGTGGCTGAATAGGAAGAGCTCCAGTCTGCAGCTCCCAGCAACATCAATGCAGAAAGCGGGTGATTTCTACAATTCTAACTGAGGTACCTGGCTCATCTCACTGGGACTCGTTGGATAGTGGGTGCAGCCCACAGAGGGTGAACTGAAGCAGGGCGGGGCGTCACCTCATCCAGGAAGCACAAGGGGTCAGGGAACTCCTTTGTCTAGCCAAATGAAGCCATTTGGGACTGTACCATGAGAAATGGTGAACTCTGGCCCAGATAGTGCACTTTTCTCATGGTCTTTGCAACCCAAAGACCAGGAGATTCCCGCCGGACCTGTGCCACCAGGGCCCTGGGTTTCAAGGACAAACCTAGGTGGCTATTTGGGAAGATGCTGAGCTAGCTGCAGGAGTTTTTTTGTTTATGTTTTTTTCATAGCCCAGTGGTACCTGGAATGCCAGAGAGACAGAACCATTTACTCTCCTGGAAAGGGGGCTGGCTCAGTGAGTCCCACCCCCATGGAGACCAGCAAGCTAAGATCCACTGGCCTCAAGCTCTCACTGCCAGCACAGCAGTCTGAGGTCTACCTGGCATGGTTGAGCTTGGAGCAGGGAGGGATGTCACTATTGCTGAGACTTGAATAGGCAGTTTAATGCTAACAGTGTAAACAAAGCCTCCAGGAAGTTTGAAATGGGCAGAGCCCACTGTAGCTCAGCAAGTCCACTGCAGCCAGACTGACTCTAGATCTCTCTTCTCTGGACAGGGCATCTCTTGAAAAAAAGGCAGCAGCCCCAGTCAGGGACTTAGAGATAATACTGTCATCTCCCTGGGACAGAGCACCTGGGGAAGGGGTGGCTGGGGTCACAGCTTCAGCAGACTTAAATGTCCCTGCCTCACAGGTCTGAAGAGAGCAGCAGATATCCTAGAACAGCGTTTGAGCTCTGATAAGGGATAGACTGCCTACTTAAGTGGGTCGCTGACCCCCATGTATTCTGAGTAGGAGACACCTCTCAGTAGGGGCCAACAGACACCTCATACAGAAGAGCTCTGGATGGCATGAAGCTTCCAGAGGAAGGAACAGAAAGCAATCTGTGCTGTTCTGCAGCCTCCGCTGGTGATACCCAGGCAACCAGAGTCTGCAGTGGACCTCCAACAAACTCCAGCAGACCTGCAGTAGACAGACCTGACTATCAGAAGGAAAACTAACAAAAAGAAAGGAATAATATAAAGATCAACAAAAAGGATGTCCACTCAGAGATCCCATCTGAAGATCACCAACATCAAACACTAAAGGTAGATAAATCCACCAAGATGGGGAGACTCCAGCACAAAAAGGCTGAAAATTCCAAAACCCAGAATGCCTCTTCTCCCCCAAAGGATAACTTCTCACCAGTAGGGGAACAAAACTGAACAGAAATGAATTTGACAAATTGACAAATGTAGGTTTCAGATGGTGGGTAATAACAAACTCCTCCAAGCTAAAGGAACATGTTCTAACTTCATGCAAGGAAGCTAAGAACTTTGAAAAAAGGTTAGACAAATTGCTAACTAGAATAACCAGTTTAGAGAAGAACATAAATGATCTGATGGAGCTGAAAAACACAGCACAAGAACTTCATGAAGCATACACAGTATCAACAGCCAAACAGATCAAGTAGAAAAAAACAGTATCAGAGATTGAAGATCAACTTAATGAAATAAAGCACAAAGATAAGATTAGAGAAATAAGAGTGAAAAGAAATGAACAAAACCTCTATGAAATATGGGACTATGTGAAAAGACCAAATCTACGTTTGATGGGTGTACCTCAAGGTGACAGGGAGAAAGAAATCATGTTGGAAAACACTCTTCAGGATATTATCCAAAAGAACTTCCCCAACCTAGCAAGACAGGCCAACATTCAAATTCAGGAAATACAGAGAACACTACAAAGTTACTCCTCAAGGAAAGCAACCCCAAGACACATAATCATCAGGTTCACCAAGGTTAAAATGAAGGAAAAAATGTTAAGGGCAGCCAGAGAAAAAGGTTGGGTTAACCACAAAGGGAAAGCCATCAGACTAATAGTGGATCTCTTGGCAGAAACCCTACAACCCAGAAGAGTAGGGGCCAATATTCAACATTCTTAAAGAAAAGAATTTTTAACCCAGAATTTCATATCCAGCCAAACTAAGCTTCATAAGTGAAAGGGAAAAAAAATTCCTTTACAGACAAGCAAATGCTGAGAGATTCCATCACCACCAGGACTGCCTTACAAGAGCTCCTGAAGGAAGCACTAAACATAGAGAGGAACAACAAGTACCAGCCACTGCAAAAACAGACCAAATAGTAAAGACCGTTGATACTATGAAGAAACTACATCAACTAATAGGCACAATAACAAGCTAGCATCATAATGACAGGATCAAATTCATACATAATAATACTAACCTTAGATGTAAATGGGATAAATGCCCCAATTAAAAGACAGAGACTGGCAAATTTGATAAAGAGTTAAGACCCATTGGTGTGCTGTATTCAGGAGATCCATCTAATGTGCAAAGACACACATAGACTCAAAATAAAGGGATGGAGGAAGATTTACCAAGGAAATGGAAAGCAAAAAAAGCAGGGCTTGCTATCCTAGTCTCTGATACAACAGGCTTTAAACCAACAAAGATCAAAAGAGACAAAGAAGGGTATTACCTAATGGTAAAGGGATCAATGCAACAAGAAGAGCTAACTATCCTAAATATATATGCACCCAATACAGGAACACCCGGATTCACAAAGCAAGTTATTAGAGAGCTACAAAGATACTTGGACTCCCACACAATAATACTGGGAGACGTTAACACCCCACTGTCAATTTTAGACAGATCAACAAGACAGAAAATTAACAAGGATATCCAGGACTTGAACTTGGCTCTGGACTAAGTAGACCTAATAGACATCTACAGAACTCTTCACCCCAAATGAACAGAATACACACAACTCTCAGCACCGCACAGCACTTATTCTAAAACTGACCACATAATTGGAAGTAAATAACTCTTTAGCAAATACAGAAGAACAGGAATCATAATAAACAGTCTCTCAGACCACACTGTACTCAAATTAGAAATCGGAATTAAGAAACTCACTCGAAACCACACAATTACATGAAAACTAGACGACCTGCTCCTGAGTGTCTATTGGGTAAATAACAAAATGAAGGCAGAAATGAAGAAGTTCTTTGAAATCATTAAGAACAAAGACACAACATACCAGAATCTCTGGGATACATTTAAAGTAGTGTGTAGAGGGAAATTTATAGCACTAAATGCCCACAAGAGAAAGCAGGAAAGATCTAAAATTAATACCCTAACATCACAATTAAATGAACTAGAGAAGCAAGAGAAAACAAATTCAAAAGCTAGCAGAAGACAAGAAATAACTAAGATCCAAGAAGAACTGAAGGAGATGGAGACATGAAAAACACTTCAAAAAAATCAATGAATCCAAGAGATGGTTTTTAGAAAAGATAAACAAAATGGATAGAATGCTAGCCAGACTAATAAAGAAGTAAAGAGAGAAGAATCAAATAGATGCAATAAAAAATGATAAAGGGGATATCACCACTGATCCCACAGAAATACAAACTGCCATCAGAGAATATTATAAACACATCTATGCAAATAAACTAGTAAATCTAGAAGAAACTGATAAATTCCTGGACACATACACCCTCCCAAGACTGAACCAGGAAGTAGTCAAATCCCTGAATAGACTAATAATTTCTGAAATTGAGGCAGTAATTAATAGCCTACCAACCAAAAAGTGCCCAGGACCAGATGGATTCACAGCTGAATTCTACCAGCGGTACAAACAGGAGCTGGTACCATTCCTTCTGAAACAATACCAAACAATAGTAAGGAGGAAATCCTTCCTAACTCATTTCATGAGGCCAGTATCATCCTGATACCAAAACCTGGCAGAAACACAACAACAACAACAAATTTCAGGCCAATATCTCTGATGAACATTGATGTGAAAATCCTCAATAAAATACTAGCAATCAGAATCCAGCAGCACATCAAAAAGCTTATCCACCACGATCAAGTTGACTTCATCCCTGGGATGCAAGCCTAATTCAACATACACAAATCAATAAATGTAATCCATCACATAAACAGAACCAATGACAAAAACCACATGATTATCTCAATAGATGCAGAAAAGGCCTTCAACAAAATTCAACAGGCCTTCATGCTAAAAAGTCTCAATAAACTAGGTATTGATGGAATGTATCTCAAAATAATAAGAGCTATTTTTGACAAACCCACATATTGAATGGGCAAAAACTGGAAGCATTCCCTTTGAAAACCAGCACAAGATAAGTTGCCCTCTCTCACCAAGCCTATTCAACATAGTATTGGAAATTCTGGCCAGGGAAATCAGGCAAGAGAAAGAAATAAAGGGTATTCAATTAGGAAAAGAGGAAGTCAAGTTGTTTCTGTTTGCAGGTGACATGATTGCATATTTAGAAAACCCCATCTTCTCAGCCTCAAAAATCCTTAAACTGATAAGCCACTTCAGCAAAGTCTCAGGATACAAAATCAGTATGCAAAAATCACAAGCATTCCTATACACCACCAACAGACAAACAGAGAGCCAAATAATGAGTGAACTCCCATTCACAACTGCTACAAAGAGAATAAAATACCTAGGAATACAACTAAAGAGGGATGTGAAGGACCTCTTCAAAAATACCTACAAACCACCTCTTGAGAAAATAAGAGAGGACACAAACAAATGGAAAAACATTCCATGCTCACGAATAGGAATAATCAATATTGTGAAAATGGCCATAATGCCCAAGGTAATTGATGGATTCAGTGCTATCCTCAACAAGCTATCACTGACTTTCTTCACAGAATTGGAAATCTAGTTTAAATTTAATATAGAACCCCAAAAGACCCCAAATAGCCAAGACAATCCTAACCAAAAAGCATATAGCTGGAGGCATCACGCTACCTGACTTCAAACTATACTACAAGGCTACAGTAACAAATAGCACGGTACTGGTACCAAAACAGATATAGACCGATGGAACAGAACAAAGGCCTCAGAAATAACACCACACATCTACAACCATCTGACCTTTCACAAACCTGAGAAAAACAAGCAAAGGGGAAAGAATTATCTGTTTAATAAATGGTGTTGGGAAAACTGGATCCCTTCCTTACACCTTATACAAAAATTAACTCAAATGCATTAAAGACTTCAACATAAGACCCAAAACCATAAAAACCCTAGAAGAAAACCTAGGCAATACCATTCAGGACATAGGCATAGGAAAAGACTTCAGGAAAAAACATCAAAAGCAATGACAACAAAAGCCAAAAGTGATAAACAGGATCTAATTAAACTAAAGAGCTTCTGTACAGCAAAAGAAACTATCATTAGAGTGAACAGGCAACCTACAGAATGGGAGAAAATTTTTGCAGTCTATCCATCTGACAAAGGGCTAATATCTAGAATCCACAAAGTGCTTAAACACGTTTACAAGAAAAGAAGAAACAACTCCATCGAGAGAGAAGGATATGAACAGACACTTCTCAAAAGAAGACATTTATGCAGCCAACAAACATTAAAAAACAAAACAAAACAAAAAAAAACCTCATCGTCACTGGTCATTAGAGAACTGTAAATCAAAGCCACAATGAGATACCATCTCACACCGGTTAGAATGGCGATCATTAAAAAGTCAAGAAACAACGGATGTTGGAGAGGATGTGGAGAAATTGGAATGCTTTTACACAATTGGTGAGAGTGTAAATTAGTTCAAGGACTGTGGAAGATAGGGTGGTGATTCCTCAAGGATCTAGAACTAGAAATACCATTTGACCCAGCAATGCTGTTACTCAGTATATACCAGATTATAAATGATTCTGCTATAGACACATGCACACATATGTTGACTGTGGCACTGTTCACAATAGCAAAGACTTAAAACCAACCAAAATGCAAAGACCTGGAACCAACCTAAATGTCCATCAATGATAAACTGCATAAAGAAAATGCGGCACATAGACACTATGGAATACTATGCAGCTATAAAAGAAAAAAGGATGAGTTCATGTCCTTTCAGAAACATGGATGAAGCTGGAAATCATCATTCTCAGCAAACTAACACAAGAACAGAAAACCAAACACCACATGTTCTCCCTCATAAATGGGAGTTGAACACTGAGAACACATGGACACCAGGAGGGCAACATCACACAGAGGGGCCTGTCGGGGTGGCGGACTAGGTGAGGAATATAGCATTAGAATACCTAATTTAGATGACGGGTTGATGGGTGCAGCAAACCATATGGCACATGTATACTTATGTAACAAACTTCCACATTCTGTACATGTACCCCAGAACTTAAAAGTATAAGAAAAAATAAAAAATTAGAATTAAAAAAAAAAAAACAGGAGATGCCATGTAGTGCAGCACATATGTACACACAAAGAACATGTGGGAGCATGCAAAGAAGAGTTTATAAAGTTGTCAAATTTGAAGCAATGATAAAATTATTAAACTTGAAGTTTAAAACAGAATCTATAAAAACATAACTTGAAAAGTATGTATATTAGCGTGTGTGACAGATACAAATTTTCTAACATGCAAAGCTAGAGAATAGAGTGTCAAACATCTCGGTTTTTGGGGAGGGCAATGGTCGATAAGGTCATAAAATCCAGCCAACTAAAGAAAAAATTAAAAGACAGAATTAAAAGGATAGAATAATCACACTGCTAGGACTGTAAGTAGGAATGAATTCATTTAAATGTAAGACAAAGAAATAACTAAAAATTACAGTAACAGAACAGGGTATAATTGTAATAACTTGACAATGTATAAATAGTAATACAGAAGAAAGACTAAAAAATTTTCTCATCTTTCAGATATGAGAATCAATAAGCATCATGTAAAGTTGAAAACTGTGATTAAAATAATGATTCTTATAGCATTTAAAATAACCTTTCTTAATATTAGAACTGAATTTTAGATAACAATGTCTGATGTAGTAAAGCTATATTTCCCTGATTCTCAGCTCTGTCTTCAATTTCATGTGAATTTATTTTTATTCTGTTAAGTCAATGTAAAATAAATTTATTTTATTAAAGCCTTACTTATTGATTCATTTATATTTATCATATATCTATCTAACCATCACTATTCCTTTGGTATACCAAGTTGGAGTTACGTTGGCAGGGGTCCACTCTAATGGGGGAATATTTTATCATAACTGTTTAGAATTATTGGCACAGGTTAATTATAAAAAGAAGACTTACTTTTAGCTAACTTTATTGTTTCCAAATGTTCAACAATCAGTGTTTTACTTTATTGCTGCATCCAGTGTCGAATGGAGCACTCTTGTATCTTTCCCAATTATGACATGGATTCATGGCTTGAGCCTTCTTTCTATCTCCATTCATGCTTAGAAACTGTTACCAGACATTAACTGTGATTATTCCTGGTTGGTGCAACTTAGAGGTTAATTTTTAATTTCTTTGTTGTACTTCTATGTATAGGTTAGTCTTTTATAATGATCTGTGTTATGTTCCACATAAATTAAAATCATACTTATTTAACAGAGGAAGTTAAATATCATATTTTCAAGTGCCACAAATGGGAATTGATGGCATGTTTTCTTCCATGGGAGTTCAGTTAAAATAAACAGCTTTACCTTCGTCTATAACAGTGTCCTGCTGTGTGATCACAGTTTATTAACACAAAGAGACACTTGTTAGAGACAGAACAATTTATTCTTTCTCATATATTTTCATTGTGTACATTCCCACACAGAAGTCTAAAGATATGCTCTTAAAAGTGATATTTATTTCTATTTGACTTCTAAAGTGGAACATACATATCACATAGCATGAAAAACGTTAACCACTAACGTCTGGACAGAAAATATTGGAAAATATACTTCTATTTATATGATATCATTTTAAATTTCTATTTTGGGATATGTTTTGAAATGTGAACTCCATTTTAATACAAATGTGTGTGTATACATGCATGTGTATTTATGTGTGTATTCACACACATATCAATTATGTACACATATGTGTATGTGCATGTATGTATATATCTACACAGACTTTGGTGTGTCAATAATTGTTTAGTGAAACATTTTTAAGACTAGCATTTGCATTATAAATGACATAAATGTTATAATAAGAAAATTATAATCTTTCCCTTCAGTAAATCTCTATATTTCTGCTTTACCTTAGCTCCTAAATTAGTGATATGTAAAGGCCATTTCAGTAAATTGCTTATTATTTATAAAAAGTTTCATTCACATTCAAGTTGGAAATCAACATACCTAAAATTGCTAACCTTTAGTCTAGGCGTCTGAACAGTAGGAAAAATTCTTGTGAAATGATAAATTATTTGAAAATTTCATTCCTACATTCTATTATGTAAATGCAGGTTCTAATTTCATCATTTATTCCCCGCTCTTCAAAATATAAACAAAATGTAATTTCTAAGATCCCAGGTCTAGAAGACCATGTAACATCTACTTTGTCTGGTTTCAGATTTGATCTCTGCCCTCCCAGTTTGGCTCTCTCCTGGATCTCTTGAATTTTCATCCTTACTACTCTCTCTGGTAACCTGGTTTGAATATCCATGAATCCTCTTGTTTCTATTCCGTTCAGGTTTTGCCACCATTTTCCCTTCTAAATCATACTAGATTTGGTCCTACTATATTGTTATGTCTTAGAGAGACTTTATGTTCTCTCTAATTGAAGTCTCAATTATTTGAAAGCATAGCATTTCTGGGGTGCAATCATAATTATACTACTAATTATTATAGTCAATGTAGTAATATTTTGTTAGCCTAAGTAATAATTCTCTCATAAAAACTCCAAAATATTCCTTACAGATCTGGTATAATTCTAGGGTATGATATTTAAATTTGAACAAAAATATACCAAATGGAACTACTTAAAAAACAAAGGAAAAACCCAGTAAGAACCTCTTTCTTTTGCAGTGTTCAAAGTCCTGATGAAGGGGATATGTGATGATTCTAATTGTTGGATGTGATTCTATTGCTTCATGTCATGGCTAGTAAAGGCCTTTTAAGTCTTCTCCAATCTAAGAAACAATAATATCTATAACATTTTTATTACTTGAATTAGGATACAATCATTTGCATCTACATTTATTTTTATTTCAATAAAATCTCGTCTCAGATAAGACAGCTTTACTTCCTACAGGGAATAATTCTACCTACATTTGAAAAGGTGTAACTTTTGTAGCTTTCTCTTAATAGTGATTCTTATCCAAATATTATTATGTAAACACATATATTCTCGATTGTGTGCCACCCATTTCTTAAAAAATTAAGAAAGTTCTAAATGTTTATGATTCATGAAATTTCTACAAAAGTTATAGAATTACTTATAAAATTTTATAAACGTAAATATCAGATGCCTGACACAAAGTACTTTGCCAAATTCAGTTCCATAAACTACCCTCTGCTTATGGATACACAAAATGCCCAGTGGAATTGAAATGAGTGATTTGAGTATTAGTAACAACAAACTAGATATTTAAAAGAGTTCTTGTGGTTTTTTAAACACCTGATCGGTCAGTAAATCAGTTCTTGGACTAATTATAAAATAGGTATCATAAAGGACATGGCATAACAATATTCCTGTGGCTAGGAGTCTGAAATTGAGCATAAACTGGTACATAACATTGACTCAGAAATGCTATCAGGCTGGGCATGGTGGTTCACAACTGTAATCCCAGCACTTTGAAAGGCCAAGGCAGGTAGATTGCTTGAGCCCCGGAGTTCAAAGGCCAGCTTAGGAAACCCAAACTCTACAAAAAATGCAATAATAAGTTGAGTATGGTGATGTGTGCCTGCAGTCCCAAGGCACTTGGAAGGGCAGCAGAGCTTGCAGTGAACAGATACTGTACCACTGAGTCTCCACCTGGGCAACAGGGTCAGACTCTCTCAAAAAGAAAAAGAAAAAATATTCAATAATTCTATCAGTTTTATTTTGTAGCAATTTAGAGCTTAGGTTATAGTTAAACAGATATGAGTTTAAAATATGACTCTTGTACTTCCAAACTAGGTACTATGTGACTAAGGAAAGTTTCTCATCGTTTCTGTTTCTCTCAAAGAGTTATTATGAGCAAATACTTTATGTGGTTGACTGAATTATTTTTGTAATATTCCAATGCTCTTCCTGTGCCCTTTGCGTTACCCACTGACGGTGTTAAAATATGACTCTTGTACTTCCAAACTATGTACTATGTGACTAAGGAAAGTTTCTCATCGTTTCTGTTTCCCTCAAAGAGTTATTATGAGCAAATACTTTATGTGGTTGACTGAATTATTTTTGTAATACTCCAATGCTCTTCCTGTGCCCTTTGCGTTACCCACTGATGGTGAATTTGGACAGAGAATATGCGTAGCAGGGATAATGTGTTCGTTATAAGCTAAAGCCTTAGGTAACCTTATGCTTTCTCACTCATTCTCTTGTATTCCTTTTACTCACTTTAAGAAAAACATGCCCCAGGTAACATTTGGTCCACGTAGAATGGGAGTGTTATAGAACAGACCTAACCCCAATCTTCATCCTTGCCCCAGATATAAAATACAGCTGATCTCTGCTGAGTTCTTGTCAACCCACAAGTCTACTAGTCAGTTAAATGCTATTGTTTTAAATCAGTGAATACAGGTACTGTTTATTACACAACATTTATGTAGTAATAGCTGACAGATACATTTTTGAAGTGCACATACATTATTTAACATAGTCTCCGGTACATACCAAGAGCTCAATAAATGTCAACTATTTTAATTACTTATTTTTTGCCTTGTTTAATAGCAAATAAAAGTTGAAATCAGAAAATGGCCAGTTATGTCACTGGCTTACTGAGGATTATTACTTGCAGAATATTTTTTTCAAACTCATTTTCATTCCGTGTTGTCAATATCTTAAAATATGTATAATTGTCACTTTGACATAAGTTTAAATCTACTTATTATCCACATCAACTTATATATTTGATCATTAAGCTATTGACAGGCTGTTTATTATATTTCTTTTCCTTTTGGACTCAGCTTCCTCTTATGTAAAAGGAAGATACAGATACACATTTTACAGAGTTGACAGGAGATTCATCATAAAGTAAATAAAGAATGTAACAAAGTACTTGGCACATTAAAAAAGTGCTGCATTTTTGATAGTTGCTATAATTGTTAGGCAATCTATTATTTCTTTCTTTTTTTTTTTTTTTTAACTTAAGTTTGGGGTACATTTGGTGTTTTTTTTGGTTTTTTATATAGGTATAAATGTACCATGGTGGTTTGCTGCATCCATCCCCTGGTCACCTACATTAGGTATTTCTCCTAGTGTTATCCCTCCCCAATCCCCCTACCCCTGCTGTCCCTCCCCTTGTCCCCACCCCTGGACAGGCCTCAGTGTATGATGGTCCCATTCCTGTGTCCATGTGTTCTGATTGTTCAACACTCACTTATGAGTGAGAACATGTGATGTTTGTTTTTCTGTTCTTGCATCAGTTTGCTGAGAATGTTGGTTTCCAGCTTCATCCATGTCCCTGCAAAGGACATGAACTCATCCGTCTTTATGGCTGCATAGTATTCCATAGTGTATATGTGTCACATTTTCTTTATTTTCTTTATCCAGTCTATCATTGATGGGCATTTGGGTTGGTTTCCAGAAATATCATTTATTTTTGTGCAAACATATCTGAGTCAATTGATACACTTGCTAAGAGATATGTCATTTTTATCTACTATCAAGGTAAAATCCCTTTTTTGTGTAATATTTCATTTGCAACAAGTTGTAAAGAGATAATTAGATGCTCTTAATGTTCGTATTTTATTGAAAACAGAATGATAAAAATTTAAGACTTTTATTTTCATAAAACAGTAATATTTAAAATTATATCAGTAATATGGGAGCATGAGTTTTCACAGAAAAACACCTGGGCTTAAGTTTCTGATGTTTGTAATATCTTGATTATGGTCTATTGCTGAATAGCTTAACACAGGATTTCTCAATTGAATCTTCATAAGACAAGTTTTATGTTCATCCCTGCATAGTTGAAACTAGACTTTATTGATTAATTCACACATAAAAAATGAATCCCCAGGAACAGACTCACTTTTGTTTAATTCACATGAGACAGATTGTAGCAGAGGTTAGATAGATGCTCAAACTTGCTTCTCTTCTCAGACACACAGGGAGACCCAGCTTCCTTAGAAATTTGGTTGGTCCCATGTGATTCGTTTCTGACCAGTATAATTTGGGAGTATGCTATCCCTAGGACTGGCTCATAAAACTCCCCATGAAACTTTTCGTTTTCTGTCTGAACCCATCAGCCAGACAGATAGAGGAGATCCAGAGAATGACTCAAGGGAGGCCTTGGATCTGGCAAAGCCACAAGGTGACTGGAGAGCAGATCCCTTAGTCACTGTTTAAAGAAGAGTGCCCTCTTGCCAAGAGTTTCCCTAGACTCATCAGCTCTGAAATGAGCAAGAAATTGACTTTTGCTTTTTTAGGCACTGAGACTTTTCATTGTCATATAAAGCTTGTGATGCTACCCTGGTTAACATACTCTGAAATATAAATCAAAATGTATATTTATTTCTAATAGGGAATTCTATCTGTTTAGGAGGTAGAATCCTCTTATTTCCTACCAAGAAAATATTCCTCTCTTGATTAAAAATAGCTGGAAGGCTAAGAGATGTATAGAGGGGATTTGGGTGAGGAAGACTCAGAACAAGGAAGGTAGCAACACTGGAGGGAGGTATCTCACTTGACAACTTGGAGAAAACAATGACATACCTCTATTGCAAAGGAGAAACTGCTTTTCAGTTGACTCGATTCATATGATAAACCATGTGCTCTCTTGAGCACATTAGACGCATACTAAGAAAATGTAACTTTTAAGCTCTAGGGTTATTTGTTTTAATTCTAATGACCTTTATTTAGTCTGAAACTAATATTGTATTCTGCATCAAGACCAAAAAATCCAAGTGGATTTTGTTATATACAGGAAACCTGAAAGTATGTGGTTGCTCACAATCTTTAGAAACTCAGCAATGTCAAAGAAAGCATTTTTAAAATAATCTTGTCCTTTCCCTCATTTGCACTACCTAATGTCTCAAAATGGCTATTGCAGCTCCAGGTATCACACTAAGTTCAAATAGGAAGAAGAAAAGTTAGAAAGAAGATACAGCCAAAAGATGTTTGCTTTAATCTCCGTGACCAGAAATGTGTCAACTGACTATTTTTCACTACAATAAACCTGGAAAAATAAGTCTTTTTTGTTACTTGTTTTTAGACATTACAGCTTCTATAGCATGGGGAGATAAGAGAGAAAGGAGATGAAATAGCTATTCAGTGACCCAGACTATAATGTCTACCAAAGTGGACTGGAATTACTCTGGCAGTCAAGTCCTTCTTTGTGTGGGCCTAAAAACATTCTACATATTTTATTGTACATTGATTTAGACAGACCATCCTCTATGTAAGACAATGAATTTACCCAAGAAAAAAAAAATGTTATTGTTATTTAAAGTAAGATATTTAAGCTTTGACAATTGAAAAGAGGTTGTAATGTACAAAGTGAGATATAGCCAGAATATGAGGTGAGACAACTTCAGGAAATTTCTATCAGTAGGGGTCAGAAAGAAGAGCTAGATTCAGGTGGCTTTCAATTTGCAAGTTGAAGGGCTGCATTAAATAGATAAAACCGAGAAATGTACAACATATTCCAAAACTTACAGGGTGACGTACAACACTTCCCTATGTGATATAGTTTGACTGTGTCCCCACTCAAATCTCATCTTGAATTGCAGCTCCCATAATCCCCATGTGTGGTTAGAGAGACCCAGTGGGAGGTAACTGAATCATATGGGCAGTTTTTCCCATGCTATTCTTGTGGTATTGAGTTAGTTCTCATGAGATCCGATGATTTTCTAAAGGGCTCCCCACTTTGCTCGGTTCTCATTCTTCTTCCTGCCCCCATGTGAAAGAGGACATGCTTGCTTCACCTTCCACCATAATTCTGTTTCCTGAGGTTCCCCCCAGCCATGCAGAAATGTGAGTCAATTAAACCTTATAAAGTGATATATATATATATATATATAATATGTATATATATATTATATATATATATAATATATATATATGTATAAATTTAATTGAAGTAGTATGACCTAAAAGAACTAGAGTAACGATGGTATTCACAAGTACATAAGGACTGCATTAAAAAATGCTTGGTAAATATTTGTTCCTTTTTCTTCATTTTTCTTCCCAGAAGAGAGAAGGATGCACTACATGGTATGGTGAAAAGCCATGGGTTTTGGAGACTGCAAGACACAGGTTCAAGTCTTAGTTCTTTAACAAACCAGTTGAATGACATAAGACATTACCTAACCTATCCTATGAAATGCTTCTTTGTATCATTGCTATTAACATTAAACATAGGAATCCTCTCCATGAGGCACAATGTTGGTCCTTCATTGAAACACCCTAGCCTCCCAATTCTCTTCCCTTTTTGCACCTCTCTACTAGAAACCAGGCTTCATGCTATTTCTGTAAATGAGAAAATCCTGCCTTCAACAATTAGGGGTATAATATCCTCCAAAGCCAAATGTTAGTCTCAATACTCTCCCATCAGCAGGAAAGTGGCCATTCAGTCCCTATGTTCTTTTAAGGAACCTATTCTGCCTCCAATTAGAATGGCAATTAATTAGTAATGGGATTTTAAGTTTGGTAGTCAACCGGAACCATTCTCTAAGGGTAAACGCCTCAGTAAGGGCCATAATAGCAGGATATAGAGTTCAATCTAGTGTGCCCCCTCCATTAAAGTGGACTTGTCCAGCTATTACACAGTTTTTGTTTTTGATATTTATTTTTTGAGGAGCCAGGCAGGTCACACAAGTCTAGAAAGTCCAAGGGAAATCACAGCCAGAGAACTAGAGCCACTTGGGTGAGTGTGACTAGCTCCAATCACTTAATTCCTTTATTTCCATAGCAAGGGGTCATGTTTGCAAACTTGGGCAACATATTCAACAAGGTGCTGGGACCCAGGAACCATGGAGTGAAAACAGCAGGGAGGATGCCCCTACTGTCTTCCTCTCCACTCTGGGTCACACCAAAGGGAAGGAGACTAAAGGGTTGCCTTTTTCTCACTTCTCTTTATTATCTTTGCTCTGCACTCCTCTGGAGTGCATTCTGAAGCACAGGGACACCTTTGACCCTGAGACTTTAAAGAAAAGGCTCTCATTTTAATTTGCATATGGACATGGCCTTTTTACTAGATCTTTTGCAGGCATTGCAAAATTAACCCAGCTCTTTTAGCGATTATTTCAGGCAGGCACAAAGAGAATAATGCCCCCAAATTAGAGAAGCAACATCCAGGGGAACCATTTGAGGATCTTCCCTATTTGGGGCCCCTCCAAATTCTGTTCTCATTGCAGGACCTTAGGCATGTAAAGGGAGACTTAGGCCAATTTTCTGATGACCTTGATAGGTACATAGAAGCTTTCCAATATTTAACTCAGGTCTCTGACCTCTCATGGAGGAATGTTATAGTGCTCCTAAGCCAAATCCTAACCACAGCTGAGAAGCAAGCAGCCATGTAGGCAGCAGAGAAAATTAGAGATGAGCAGTATGGCTCCTACAGTAGGCCTGAAAGGAAAAGAAAAAATAGGAAAGGCAAAAAAAGAAGGGAAACACCATTCCCAATAGGAAGAGAGGCAATACCTTTTGACAGTCTTAACTGAAACACCTGGACTTTTCTATGGTGTTTTTCCTCCTTTGACAGTTTAAAATGGCTCTTTTAATTTTAATGGCTCCCAGTTCTTCCAACCTGGGAAAAGTTAATTTCCACAAATCTTAAAATGCTTGGCTTAGAGTTGAGCTGGGGGAAGGGAACCCAGAAGGCTGATGTGCTGGCAAAAGGATAAACATTTCTTACCAGTCGGGATTTTGGAAATGGACAATAAGGATCATTGTTTATATTCTCTGTAAAGTTTTAATTAATAGAAATGGATTTGTGATGTTGATCTTAAGCTTTAGCCAATCTGGTATGCTTTGTGTATCTTTCTCTATGGTGCTGTGAAAGGAAAGGTATTTTAGGTTAGGATGCAGACCTAGGACCTCATAAGCCTGCTGTTCAAGTCAGCCCAACAAAATGGTCAGTAACAAACTTGGCTACAGGCCTCCATCTTGTTTCATGTCCTTGGGAACATGACCAGTTTTCCTAGGTCATTGTGGCAATACTTCATTTTAGTCTTTGCCATTTTACAATGGTGCCTTCTTGTGCTAAATCAGTTCCTGGGTGGAGGCCACAAAATCAGATAGGTCAGTTTATCAATCTGGGTGGTGCCAGCTGATCCATCAAGGGCAGCACTTAAAAAATATCTGAAACACCTAGGGAGGGTCAAAATGTTGAAACCTCCAGCTGTGTGACTCCTAGGCCATGGTTTTAAATCTTGTATCTAGTTTCTTGTTCTAGTCCCCATGCAAGAGGTAAATATATTTTAAGAAGGCGCTGTTATCATCTTTGTTTTAGACTATAAACTGTAAATCAGGCTCCTCCCAAAGTTGGTTCAGCCTACACCCAGGGATAGGCAAGGACTGCTTGGGACTGGAAATAAAATGGAGTTGGTTGTGTGGGATCTCTTTTACTATCTCAGTCACAGTTCTGCAATGATTGTTTCAAAAGTTGCCTATCACCCCTTTGAAATATTTTGTTCACTAATGGGTAAGTCATAACCTAATTAAGTCTTGTTATTTTCACCAGTGAGGTTACTGTCGGTTAGCTTCTCAAAAAATCTGAAAACCTTAACTGCTTGGCATGGCTAAAATCGAGTAACAAGGGATTTAAAAGGATTTTCTTAAAGAGAACTCAGCTTAATTAAAAGTGGACATTGAAGTTATAGGTATATTTATAAGACCTTTGCTTTTCTATTTTTGGATCTGGTATTTCTGTAAAAACATTTTTTTCTTCTCGGTTGGCTGAATTTTTTTTCCCTTTTTTGTCTTGTCACTCTTCATGCATGCATGAGAGGCCCTAAGATAACTTCTGGTAGCATGGGACTCCTAGGGAAAAACAGAGGAGGTGCCACGTACCCTGTTTTGGGGGGGAAAAAAACCCCTCTGTTTTCATCAGGAAATCTGAGGAATTAAAAGCAGATCATTCCCTCTCAAAATCAAAGGTTTTGTTCTGTTTTGCATTGTGTTATCTGACTGTTTTGAGTTTGAGGATATCAAGACCTTAAGAGAAAATGATCACCAAACTCACAGGTATTTGAGGATACAAACCCATGGCTGGGCTCAGCTTTAAGAGATCTTATCTGAGATTCCTTGTAGAACAGAGTTCTATCAAAGCCAATCCAAAAGGCCTATGTAGAAATAATAATTCTTGCTGTAATTTATGCAAATAATCAGGCCAAGTATAAGAATAGAGTTTATTTAATTTATTTATTTATTTATTTATTTACCAAAAATGAGGAATGGAGACAGAAATCATGCTCCAAAGAGTATCATACATTTGTCACTAAATTCTAGTCTATTCACTGTTTTTAGCTTTCTGCCTACATTTTACACTAACCCTGCTTATTCCTATGAATCAAATGTTAATCTTCTGCAGCTTTGAAGAAACAAAAAGTGATGGGTAATGTAAAAATCTGGATTAATATGCTAGTTCTGGAAAACTATCCTGCAAAGTCTGCCAGGTAATAAAAGTGAGTAGGGTGCCCATAACCAAGAGGTTTCTTTGATTGGGAAAATAACACCAAGGAACTTCATAGACCCCCAAAAGGAAATTCTATATCTTGGTAGGTAAAATTTTAAATGGAAATTATCCACTACACCACACTTGCAAAAATTGCCATACTCATTCTACTATTTGTAATTGGGTTATACCCAGTAGCACCTTCTAACTGAAATATTGGACAGAGTTTCCATTGCTGTAATATTTTGCTTAATTTTTTTCCTTATAGCAGGGGTAATAGCTACCAACAAAAAGGAAGCATGAAAGTTTTACCATCACTGAGTTTGGTAGAACTTCTTTTTGGGTTTGGTAATATGTCCCTCCCGGCTATGCAAAGAAAGTTACAAAGGAAATAGATTTTTTGTGGAAGTCATGCAGGGATTTATAATTGCAGGAAAGATCTCCCAAGGTTAATACTAAAGTTACTCTAGCCACCCAAATTGAATGCTACTTATCCTAAAAGCAATGTTACTATTTTATTAATGTTTCAGCAACATCTGGTGAAGACAAACCAGTTCTACAACCCATCAGAATAGCTGATAGCAATCAAACTCCAAGTGGTGCTGCAGTCTGAACCATGCATAGACACTCCTTTCTTCTGAGGACCCTTAGATTGACCTCATGAGGAGCACTAGCTGCTATTCCCCACATGAAGTCTTTTTTTCAGCAGGAAGTAGCCAGAGTCATTGCCCAACAACCCCTGACAGCAGTTAGCGTTAGAGTTACAACTACAGGGGGGTCAAGTTTATGGGAGTTAAGAAGGAATTACTTAGGTAGATAGCAAGGGATTGGGAGTCTTGGGTAAGGCTTTTGTTTTTAATGAAAAGCAGCTGGAAATCACTTTCTAACAAAGAGCAGCCTGCAAGCTGGGAGCTTGCATGGGTGAATGCCAGCAGAAACAAAGGACTAGACATTTTCAAGATGACAGTTCTATCTTCCCTTCTTTAGCAGCTGCCTGTGCTGTAAGGGGCAGACAAGATGGCACCAATCAACTGGAAAGCCAATTTGCATAAGAAAATTAGGGTGGGGTGACAAGCCTTCCTTGCCTGCTATGTAAACATCACACCTGATCCAACCAGCCCCATGTAAATCAGACTTTGCCTCCTCAAACTGGACTACAAAACTCTGCGCATTTGCCACGAGCTGCTCTTTTACACTAGGAGACCCCATTCTCTATGGGGGAAATAGTTTCTTTTTCTCTTCTTTTCTGTCTTTCCTCTGCTCCTTAACTCCTCATCTGTGTCTGTGTCCTAACTTTTCCTGGTATGTGACAACAAACCCAAGGGTATCTACCCCAGGCAATGTAGCTGCTTCAATGGTGCATTATCTTTTAGATATGCTGTTAGGTTTTGTGTTCTAATCTTTTGTGGAGGATTTCTGCAACTATATTCACAAGGAATATTGGCCTATAGTTTTGTGTCTGTGTGTACTTGTCTGGTTTTGTTATCAGGATAATGCTGGCCTCACAGAATGAATTAGGATGAATTCTCTCCTCTTCAATTTTTTGAAATCACTTGGGGAGAACTGGTGCTAGTTCTCTGAAAATTTAGTAGAATTTGGAAGTGAAGCTATCTGGTCCTGGACTTTTTTATTTGGGGGACTTTTTATTAGTGAGTCAGTCTTGCTACTTGTTATTGGTCTGTTCAGGTTTTCTCTTTTTTTCTAATTCAATTTAGGCTGGTTGTATGTGTCCAGGAATTCATCTGTTTTCTCTGGGTTTTCCAGTTTGTCTGCATATAGTTTCTAATGATCTTTTGCATTTCTGTACTATCAGTTGTAAGGTCTCTTTTTTCATTTCTAATTTTGTTTATTTGTGTCTTCTCTCTTTTTTTCTTCGTTTGTCTAGCCAGTGGTTTATCAATTTCATTTATATTCTCAAAAAACAATTTCATATTTTGTTGATTATTTGTATTGTTTTTTAAGTCTCTATTTTGATCTGCTCTCATCTTTATGATTTCTCTCCTTCTACTAACTTTGCATTTGGTTTGTTATTGCTTTTCTAGTTTCTGGAGGTGCATTGTTAGATTATTTCAAATATTTCTACTTTTTTGATATATGGATTAATTGCCATAAACTTCCATATTAACACTGCTTTTTCTGTATCCCATAGATTTTAATTTATTGTGTTTCCATTTTCATTTGTTTCAAGACTTTTTATTTCCTCCCTAATTTCTCCCTTGACTCTGGTCATTCAGAACATGTTTAATTTTAATATGTTTGTAGTTTCCAAAGTTCCTCTTGTTATTGATTTCTATTTTTATTTCATTGTTGTCTGAGAAAGATAGTTGAGAAGGTTTTGATTTTTTAAAATTTGTTGAGATATGTTTTGTGTCTTAACATACTATTTATCCTGGAGCTATGTGGTACCTATAAGAAATTCATTTTACCTGTAAAAACACAAATAGCCTGAAAGTCAAGGGATGAAAAACAATATTCCATGTGAAGAGACACGAAAATGAGCTGGAGAAGCTATATTTAGATAAAACAGACTTTAAATTAAAAAAAAAAAAACAGTATAATCAGACAAAGATGTTCCATGTGCTGATGAGAAGAATGTGTATTCTGCAGCTACTGGATGAAATTATCTATAAATGTCTGTTTGGTCCATTTGTTCCAATATGGAGTTTAAGTCCAATGTTTCTTTGTTAATTTTCTGTCTAGATAATCTGTCTAACACTGAGAGTTGTATATAGAAGTTCCCACTGTTTTTGTGTTGGAGTCTACCTCTTTCTTTACATCTAATACTATTTGCTGAATATATCTGGGTGCTCCAGTTTTGAGTTTATATTTATTTAGCATTATTATGTCCTATTGTTGATTTTTGAAATCATTAAATATTGCCATTGTCTGATTTTACTGTTTTTTTTTTTTTAAATTTAAAGTCTGTTTTATCTAAATATAGCTTCTCCAGCTCATTTTCGTGTCTCTTCACATGGAATATTGTTTTTCATCCCTTGACTTTCAGCCTATATGTGTTTTTACAGGTAAAATGAATTTCTTATAGGTACCACATAGATCTTCTTTTTAAAGAATCCACTTAGCCAGTCCATATCTTTTAAGTGGAAATTTTAAATCTCTTAAAGGTTCATATTGATATGGTTTATTCCCATCATTTTATTAATTGATTTCTGGTTTTCTCTTTTCTTTGTTTCTTTGTTTCTTTTTCTTTTTCTCTTTTTTTTCTTTGTCTCATTCATTCATTCATTTGTCATTATGGTTTGGTTGTTTTCTGTTGTGGTAATATTTGAATCCTTTCTCTTTCTTATGTATTTGCTTTACCTATATGTTTTCCACTTTCATGTATTTTTATGATGGTATATGATATGGTTTCGCTCCGTGTTCCCACCCAAATCTCATCTCAAATTGTGTTGATAGAGGAACCTGTAATTCCCACATGTTGAGGGAGAGAGGTGATTGGACTATTCGGCAATTTCCCTCATGCTCGTCTCATGATAGTGAATGAGTTCTCATGAGATCTGATGGTTTTATAAGCATCTGGTATTTTCCCTGCTTGCACTTCTCTCTCTTATCACCATGTAAAGAAGGTCCTTGCTTCCCCTTTGCCTTCCACCAGTTTCCTAAGGCCACCCCCGCCATGTGGAACTGTGAGTCATTTAAACCTCTTTCCTTTATAGATTAGTCTCAGATGGCATCTTTATAGCTGTGTGGGAATGAACAAATACAGTAGATATTGTCCTTTCACTTCTAGGTATAAGATTCCTGTAAGCATTCTTATAGGACTAGTCTAGTGGTAATGAAGTCTCCCAGCTTTTGCTTGTCTTGGAAAGATTTTATTTTGAACTTTCTTTTAAATTTTCTGCAAAGGATGTCTCAATGATCTTAGATCTAACTTTATCTGTAGAACTTGCAGTTCCTAGGACAATTACTCAAGATTCACAGTATCATTGATGTCCATAGCTATAGCCTCGTCCCCTTTCCCATGGCAAAGACTCAGGAAAGAATTGGGAGAATGACTGTTTCAGGTTTCAATAATATAGGCAACAGATATATGTCAAGCTCTATTTTTAAAAATTTACCTCTCTTTGAATAAATCCACTTCATATATTTTTTAACTTTGTATTCATCTTTTATATTATCAATATTTTCTGGTGTCCATATGATATTTTATAAAATGGCTTATTAAAAATCTCTGTGAAATTTGTCTGGAGGCAAGCTCCCAATTCAAGAATAATTAAAGTGACAGTTTAAGAGCAAATTATGCAAGCCAGAGATGTACAGTGAAGTTTATTGTCACGCTCATCTCTGTACTCTGCAAAAGAAAGTGATTCAGCTTAATTTTTCATCAAGTAGTATCTTCCCAGGAGGCATTATTGAAGAGTGGAGTATGAAAGCATATATCAGCATTCACAAAGTGATGGCATAAATAACATAAGGTATTCATAGATGTGTATGTGTTGAAAAAATAATAATCAGAGCTAATTTTTATGTCTATTTTGACATAATTTAAAAAACAAAATGACTGTGCTAACTGAAATATAATGTTTTTGTTAAATAAACTAATTTTTTCTTTCTGTTTAAGACCTTTTTAAAATCAGTCTCTAAAAAATTATAAACTTTAGCCCTATTTACAATTTGATGGCTAGGCTGCTAAATCTTTTTTAAAAACTAACCTATTGTCACATCCCTGGATATTTCAGATCTTCTGAAAAGTTACTGTAATTGAATTACCCCCAAAATAATATTTTATTAAAATTCACTCGCAGAAATTTAAAAGCGAAATCATTGCTCTTTTCCTGAAAACATTGTATATTATATTTTAATAAAAAGGCCATGTCCATAATTTATTGCTAGCCTAAACATTTCAATATGATTATCTTCATAGTAATGGTGGTCAGTCCTGATTATGTACAGATTTGTTATTTAATGATAATTTTTTTCATTTCATTCTCTTCATATATCCAGAGACTGGGCTATAATTATTCTTTTAGTCAAAGGCCATGAGTCTCTTCAGTCACGGGTGACCCCTCATGCTGTCACATTCTGCATGTATTACTAAAGGAGTTGTGTGAACTTGATAATTATAATAAAAGATAACATCTATCAACATCTATTCTGTATCAAGTACTGTACTAATTATTTTATTTGCAATCACTCTTTGAATTCAAACAAATATATAAAGTTGATAGAATTATTATTCCTGTTTTACAGATGAGGAAACAGAAGGAAGAAACTATGTATGTTTTCCATGGTTCTGTAGCTGGTGTCTGAAATTCAAACTTTTTTTCTAATTCTAGATTGTTAGTCATAAAACATATATGCTGAATAAAACTTTCTGGAGAAGCAGACTTAATTCTTCTTTTAATCTCTCCTCAAATTACAAATTTGGATTTTTACAAACATTGTTTTATAAGACATTTTGGGAAAAATATTTGTTATATTTTTGTAAAATTAGGATTTTTGTAAAATTTTGATTTTACAAACATCATTTTATAAGACATTTTAGGAAAAATATTTACTATATTATAGTGATACTGCTTTATTCTGACATCCTTTTGAATCTGGCTATAAACACAAAAGCTAGTTTGACAGTTTTGAGTGTTTTGACCTATATAATAGATAAACACAGTATGAATATCAAAGTAATAGGTACTAGGGACAAGAATAAATTTTCCATCCCCAAATGCCTCACTGTCTTCATTATCAGTCATCATTACCTATGTGAATTCATCTTGAGGGAGAGAACAGACCTGGACAATTACTTAACAAGAAAATTGCTATTAAAATAGGAATAAGCTAAAAGAATATGTGGAGATTACATATAATTAGTCAGTTTTAATAGTAAATTTCACTGTATTTGTGCAAAACCTACAATTTTCTTGTCTTCAAAGTACCTCCATTTATCTTCTTTGACAGCTCAAAGAATAGAAAGAAAAAATGTTTAATGTAGACTTTTGTAGACTTCTTAAAAATTGAAAAATTGTGCACTCAAGAGAGACAGAAGTTTATCTCATTTTTAGAAAATAATTGTTTTCTAAATATCATTTGGGTGAGATTAGATTTGGGAAGAGTATGCCTGAGGATGGGTTGGATTTTAAAGTTATGTTTTTAAAAAATTATAATACAGTAAAAAGTTTTTATCTAATTAAAACTTATGAGAAAAATACCCAAGTACAATCAACAACACTTCTCAGAGTGTTATTTAATTTTACAGATTGTCATGGGGCCAGATATGCTGTATGTTATGTATTTTTTCATTGTTATAACTCGAGTCAATGTGATGACTTAGACTTAGTGAGCTTACTTCCCCCCACAGTGGAATTTCTACAACATATAAGGAAGAATAAACTATTTTCTCCTTTCTTGTAGGATACTGGAGCTTGGCTAATGCTGAGAGTGAGGTAGAGATACAGTCTGCCTGCTCTGTGCCTGATATTTTATGTTCATTATTCTTACAACAGCCTTAAAGCATATATTTTATTCTTTCCATTTTCCATATGAGCTAGAATAGAAAGAAACTAAATAATTTGTTAAATTTCATATAATAATAAGCGGAGAATTTTTATTCAAATCAGTCTCCAAATTCCAAGTTTTTTTTTTTTTTTTTTTGAATTTTTTTTTTTTTTAGTTTTTTTTTTTTTCTTTTTTTTTTTTTTTTTTTTTTTTTTTTTTTCATTGAATCTGTATGACTTTTTCATCCTCCTGCCTAGGGAAATATTTGGCACAAAGCTACAGCTAAATAAAACCTCGGCAGATTATCTACCTTAACACTTAATGTGTTATCAGGAAGTAATGTAGGCAAGCCCTCAAAATGAATTTGCTGCTTCACTTTGAATTGTGGCTTAGAACACAGAAGTGGTAATTGCTCAATGCAACCCAACACCTAGAAACAATATCAGAGTCACCAAAATACAAATGTAAGACAACTCATTAATTTGATCATAACAGGGAGCATACATGTTAAAACTGAATAAATGTGTGGGATTTATTTTAACTTAATTACATGTTCTAGCTCCTTTGG
Organism: Cebus imitator; assembly: GCF_001604975.1. Taxonomy (NCBI): domain Eukaryota; kingdom Metazoa; phylum Chordata; class Mammalia; order Primates; family Cebidae; genus Cebus; species Cebus imitator. The sequence continues at coordinate 823,733 of NW_016107906.1, forward strand.
GTGTGTATAAACATTGTACAAAACTCCTTATGTGTATACAAAACCTTTGTACAAGAACAAATTAGTGATTCAGAGATTATCAATTGCAATGTCCTAAGCCTTTTTATTTTAGAGGCCCTACTGACTCTAATAAGTCCGATTATTTCTGGAAAAGTGTTGACCATTTTAGAGAAATCATTAAGCTCCTTGCACTCCTAATTTCCAACATGTCTCCTGCCTTTGCAATCCAAAATAGTACTATTATCATTGTTTATAGTTAAGGCACGTGAGACAAGTTGGAAAGGCAAATTGTGCATGGAGATAATATTCATATATGCTTTTTACTGCTAGAACTCCGTAACAGGCCTGAAAGGATCTAGCGTGGCCTTGTCAGATCATCGTGGACAATAATTTGCCTCCCATGGCTTTAATTGTGTCATTCAGGAATTAAAGTCATCCTCTCAATGATATTTCAGATCCTTCCAGCTCTAACTTAGTGTGATGAACAGAATTTACATCCATATGTATAAAAGACTTGACTCATGCATTATTTTGAAGCCAAATAATACTCTAAAATTGAGGAATTATATCTTTCCTAAAACACAAATAATAATGGCTGCTTTTTAAACATGGCGTGCTGTAATAGTCCCAAAATTTCTAAAATAGCAGTTTTGGGTACAAAAATGTCATGGGAATATGGAGTGTTCTTTTAAAAATGTTTTTAAAGCAGTGTTTGCATAACAAGTATGTAGTTTAAAATTTATAGTAGTGAACATCAGGTCCAGGTTTTGTGGGGCTTACAGTTTATAAATATATATTGAAAATTTTTTAGGAAAAAGAATACCAAATTACAATTACAAAGTTAAGTAGAGGACTTAGACTGCATGCAAGTGAAGTTCAGGCTTCATGACCTTCATAAAAATTTTTTTCTGGTTATTTGGGATAGATTGGGAGATTGTGATAGAGATAATTGTGGAGGCACTTGGCTAAAGCCTCTCCATTCTACTTATTTTACCATATCCTACAAGTTGGATATATTACTAATACAGAGAAGACAATGAAAGCATAGACTGTGTAAAATAATGCAGGGAAGATGCTGTATAGTCTTTGAGAAGAAGCTCCAATTAAGTATTTATTGTTATTACTGCAAACAAAGAATAGAAAAAGGGTGTGTTTGTAGAAGAAAATGACTCTGAGTGGAGAGCTAATAACTGATATATCCTTACTTAAAACCTTATTGACCTATCCATGCATATTCACTTATTTGTGCTACTCTTGTCCTGCAAATGTTTATGACAAAGTTAAATGTATACAGTGAAAGGAGGGATCAGGAAGGCAGGCTGGCAGCTTCATTTTGTAACAATATATTTTCCAGCAAAGCCTGTTTCCCGTGGGTATTTTTCTTACCATACGTATCTCTAATGGCAACTGTGTGTGGCCTTTGAACAGGTCATCTGAGAAATGCTTTAGGTTCTCTAGGTGAGGTCATGTGCACCTTTGTTTTATAAAGTTAGAAAGAGTTCATGCACAATGTAATATTTTCATTCATCAGATAATCAAAGACCAAAAACATAATATTTAGCATCAGTCAGGGCGTGAATAATAAGATTTGCAAACCATTGGCCTGTTGATGAAATTAAATTTGATCCAGGGTTTTGAGCATTCATTTGGCAGTATATATTTAAAAGTTTGAATAGTTTATACCCTTCAGCTTAGTAACATTCTTCTAAAAGTTTTTTCTAAGTAAATAGTCAAATGTACTGCAAATATTTTATACTAAAGATGTTCCTTAAACATTTTAATAATTAGGAAAACATTGTAAATATCCCAATTCTCTATTTATAATTGGTCAAATAAAATTTACTTTTATATATTGAAAAGGCTGTAGGAAAATTAAAAACTAAATATTAATGGGAGGAAGTGGAGCAAGATGGCAGAATAGAAGTCTCCACTGATCATCCCCCTGGCGAGGATACCAAGTTAACAACTATCTGTGCAGAAAAAAAACCAAAAAAACAACACTTTCATAAGAACTGAAAATCAGGTGAGCACTCCTAGTACCTGGCTTTAACTTCGTATTACTAAAAGAGATACTAAAGAGATAGCAAAAACAGCCCTGAATCCCTGATGCCACTCCTCACCCACCCCCTTTAGAGGTGACTTGTTGCGGACAGCATCTCTGGGTGCTGGCAATGGGAGAGCACAGCAATTACGAGGCACTGAATTCAGTGCTGTCCTGTTAGAGAAGAAAGAAAAACAGACCAAACTCAGCTGGCACCTGGCCACAGAAGGAGCATTTAAACCAGCTCTAGTTAGAGAGGAATCACCTATCCCAGCAGTCCAAACTTGAATATCTACAAACCTTGCCACCAAGGGCTGTAGTACTCTTTCTCATGTAAACTTGAAATGTGGTCTAGGTCATAAGGACTGCAGCTCTTAGGTTGAGTCCTAGCACTGCACTAGGCCCAGAGACAGTGGACTGCGGTGAGGGGGGATGTGACATAATGAGACACCAACTGGAAAAGCAAAGGGAGTGACACCAGCACTGTTATCACTGCTGGTATCACCCCACCTCTAACACCAGGCTTGCAGCTCCAAAAATGACCCCTTCTATTTACCAAAGGTGAGGAGAGGAAAGAGTGGGGAGGACATTGTCTTACATCTAGAATACCAGCTCAGCTATAGCAGGATAGGGAAATGGTCAGAGTCACAAGGCCCCTGTTCCAAACCCTAGCTCTCAGACAACATTTCTAGGTACACCCTGGGCCATAAGGTAACCTGCTGCCCTGAAAGAAAGGACCCAGTACTGGCAGCACTCATCACCTGCTAGCTGGAGAGCCCTTTGGCTCATTCTAGCAGCAATACCCAGGTACTACAATGGAGGCCTTGAATGAGCCTGTGAGACTTGCTGGCTTCAGGTGAGACTCAGCACATTACCAGCTGTTGCGGCTATGGAGTAAAACTCCCGCTTGGGAAAGGCAGAAGAAAAATAAGGGGATTTTGTCTTGTATCTTAGGTACCAGCATGGACACAGTAGAGTAGAGCACCAAGTGTGGCTCCTGAAGTCTCTAGTCTCAGGACTTGACTCTTAGATCACATTTCTGGATATTCCCTGGGCCATAGTGGAGCACAGCTCCCTGAAGGGTCAGCCCCAGGCCAGGCAGCATGCACCAACAAGCTGACTTAAGAGACCTTGGGCCCTAAGAGAACATTGGCAGTAGTCTGTCAGTACATATTGTGCACTGGAGTGGCAGTGACTATGGCCTGAGGCTTCTATGCCTTTGGAAAGGGGAGGAAAGAGTGGGAAGAGCTGTGTCTTGTGGTTTGAATGCGAGATCAGCAACAGTACAGTAGGATACCAGCTAGACTTCTAATGCTTTTGACTATAGTCACTGGCTCCTGGATGGCACTGTGGACTGACCTGGGACCTGGGGGACCTCACTGCCCTGTAGGGAAGGACACAGGCTTAGCTTGCTTTGCCACTTTCTGATTGTGGAGCCCTAGGGCATTGAATAAACATAGGCATTAGCCAGGGAGTGCTTATAGCAGGCCTTAGGTGAGACCCAAGAGTGTGCTGGCTTTAGGTCTGACCCAGTTTAGTCATAGTGGTGGTGGCCACAGAGTTCTTATGTCACTCTGTCCCCCGTTTAGGTGGCTCACAACAGGGGGGCGGGGAGAGAGAGAGAGAGAGAGAGAGAGAGAGAGAGAGAGAGAGACTGACTCTACATGTTTGGGAGAAAGAAGAAAAAACCAAAAGTCTCTGTCTGGTAATGCAGAAAATTCTCCTGGATCTTGTCTTAAGACCATCAAGGTGGTACACCTCTATGAGTCTGCAAGAACCACAGCATTACTGGACTTGGGCTGCCCTTAAAGCACATAGAGCTTATATCACAATGCCCAAGTCCTTTCAAATGCCCAGAAAGCCTTCCCAAGAAGGATGGCTACAAATAAGCCAAGACAATAAAGACTGTAATAATACCTAACTCTTTTATGCCCAGACACTGAATAATATCTGTCAGCATTAAAACCATCCAGGAAAACATGACCTTACCAAAGAAACTAAATAAGGCATTACAGATCAGTCCTGGAGAAAGAGAGATATGTGAACTTTCGGACAGATAACTCAAAAATAGATGCATTGAGAAAACTTAAAGAAAAACAAGATAATACAGAGAAAGGATGCAGAATTCTATTAGATAAATTTAAACAAAAATTGAAATAATTAAAAGGATAAAGGATAATGAAATAATTGGAAAAAAATATATGAAATCTGGACCTTAAAAATGCAACTGGTATACTAAAGAATGCACCAGAGTCCTTTAATAGCAGAAGTGAACAAACAGAGGAAAGAATTAGTGAGCTGGAGATGGGTTACTTGAAAATATACAACCAGAGGAGACAAAAAAAAATAATAAAATAAAAAAAACACACCTACAGAATCTAGAAAAATAGCCTCAAAAGGGCAAATCTAAAAGTTATTGGCCCCAGAGAGGAGAAAAAGGGATGGAGAGTTTATTCAAAACAAGAATGATTTAGAACTTTCCAAACCTAAAGAATGATATTAATATCCAAGTATAAGAAAGTTATAGATCAGTAAGCAGATTTAACCCAAAGAAGACTACTTCTAGGAATTTAATAATCAAACTCCCAAAGGTCAAAGATAAAGAAAGGATTCTAAAAAGAGCAAGAGAGAAAAACAAAACAATGAAGTTTCAATACATCTGGCATCAGACTTTTCAGTAGAAATCTTACAGGCCAGGAGAGCCTGGCATGACACATTTAATGTGCTGAAGGAAGCAAACTTACCCTAGAATAGTATGTGGGGTGAAAATATTCTTCAAACATGAAAGAGAAGAAAAGACTTTCCCAGACAAACAAAAGCTGAGGGATTTCCTCAATATCAGATCTTTCCTACAATAAATGCTATAGGGAGAACTTCAAAGAGAAAGAAAATTACATTAATGCACAATAATTAATCACCTAACGGTGAAAAACTCACTGGTAATAGTAAGTAAACAGAAAAACACAGAATATTGTAACACTGCAGCTGTGGTATTTAAATGACCTTTATCTTAAGCAGAAAGACTAAATGATGAGCTAATCAAAAATAATAACTACAACTTTTCAAGACATGGTACAATAAGGTATAAAGACAAACAACAAAGAGGTAAAAATCAGAGGGACAAAGTTAAGGATTAGAGTTTTTATTAGTTTTATTTTTGCTTGTCTGTTTATGCAAACAGTCTTAAATCATTATCAGAATAAATTAATGGGCTTTAAGATAGTATTTGTAAGCCACATGGTAACCTGAAACCAAAAAACATGCAATAGATACACAAAAAATAAGAAAAAACTCTAATCCATATCACCAGAGAAAATTACTTCACTAGAGGAAGGCAGGAAGGAAAGACAGAAGGAAGAGAAATCATAGAACAACCAGAAAACAAAAAACAAAGTGGTAAAAGTCTTTACTTATGAATAGTAACATTAAATGTAAATGAACTAAATGTCCCAATCAAAAGACTTGCTGAATTGATGAAAACTCAAGCAAATACGAGTCCAGATTATTTGTTGCCTACAAGAAACACCCTTCACCTATAAAAAAAAGATTGAAAATAAAGTGATAGAAAAAGATATTCCCTGCCAATGAAAAATAAAAAAGAACAAGAATTGCTGTACTTAGACAAAATAGATTTCAAGACAAAGACTTTAAAAAGAAACAAAAAAGTCACTATATAATGATAAAGGGGTCAATTCAGCAAGAAGATATAACAACTTTATATATTTAACACTGCAGCACACAATGAAATACTTATTAAAACTAAAGGAAAAGGCCATAATACAATCATAGCTAGAACGTCAACACCCCCATTTCAGCATTGGACAGATCATCCAGACAGAAAATCAATGAAAAAAATCAGACTTAATCTGTACCATAGACCAAATTGATCTAATATTTACAGAACATTTTATCCAAGAACTGCAGAATACACATTCTTTTCAAAGCACATGAATTATTCTCATGGATAGACAATATATTAGGTCACAAAACAAGTCTTAGAACGTTAAAAGAAAACTTGAAATAATTTAAACATCTTCTCTGACAACAATGGAATAAAACTCAACATAAATAACAAGAAAAATTTTGGAATCTATACAAGTACACGGAAATTAAACAATATTCTCTTGAATGACCAGTGAGTCAATAAAAAAATTTTAACAAAATTGAAAAATTTCTTGAAACAAATGTTAATAGAAACACAACACACCAAAATCTATGGGATACAGCGAAAGCAGTACTAACAGAAAAGTTTATAGCTAGAAGTGCCTACATTAAGAAAGAAAAAAAAAAGCTTCAAATGAACAATCTAATGATGGATCTGAAAGAACTGGGAAAGCAAGAGAATGCCAAACCCAAAATTAGGAGAAGATGTGAGAAGTATCAGAGAAGAAATAAATAAAATTGAAATTAAAAAATACAAAAGATCAGTGAAACAGAATGTTAAACAAAACTGACAAACCTTTAGCCAGACTAAGATAAAAGGAGAGAACATGCAAATGAATAAGATTAGAAATGTAAAAGGAGACCTTAAAACTGATACTGAAGAAATTCAAAGGATCATTATTGGCTACTGTAAGCAACTATATGCTAATAAATTCGAAACTCTAGAAGAAATGGGCAAATTCCTCAATACATGCAGACTGCCAATATTGAACCAGGAAGAAATCCAAAACCTGCACAGCCCAATAACAAGTAACAAGATGGAAACTACAATAAAATGTCTTCCAGTAAAGAAAAGCTTGAGACCTATGGCTTCACTGCTGAATTCTACAAAACATTTAAAGCATAACTAATTCCAGTCCTACTGAAACTATTCTGAAATAGAAAAGGAGGAAATCCTAATGCATTCTTTGAGACCAGAATTACCTTGATACCAAAACCAAACAGAGACACATCAAATAAAGAAAACTACAGACCAAGGTCTTGGATGAATATTGATGCAAAAGTCCTAGACAAAACACAAGTAAACTGAATTCAACAATACATTAGAAATGTCTTTTATCATGACCAAGTGGGATTTCCCCTTGAGATGCAAATATGATTCAATGTACACAAATTAATCAATATGATACATCTTAACAGAATTAACGATAAAAACCATATGATTATTTCAATTGCTGCTGGAAAAGCATGTAATAAAATTCAACATTTTTTCATAATAAAAAATCCTTAAAAACTGGGCATAGAGGGTACATACCTCAACATAGTAAAAGCTGTATACTAGAGATCCACAGCTAGTGTTATACTGAATGGGAAAAAAATGAAAGTCTTTTCTTGTAAATGTGGAATGCAACAAGAATGTCCACTGTCACCACTGTTATTCAATATAGTACTGGAAGTCCTAGCTAGAGTAATCAGATGTGAGAGATACAAAGGTCATCCAAATTGTAAAGGAATAAGTCCAGTTATTCTTGTTTGTAGAAAATAGGATCTTATATTGGGGAAAACCTAAAGGCTCCACAAGAAAACTGTTAGAACTCATAAACAAATTCAGTAAAGCTGCAGAATATAAAATTAACATACAAAAATCAATAGCATTTGTATATGCTAACAATGAACAATTTGAAAGGAAATAAAAAAGTGATTTTACTTACAGTAGCCATAAATAAAATTAAATACCTAGAAATTAAAACAGAAAGTACAAGATGCCTGGCATGAAAACTATGAAACACTGATAAAAGAAATTGAAGAGGACAACAGAAAATATAAAAATATTTCTTGTTCCTGGATTGGAATAATCAATATTGTTAAGATGTCCATACTACCCAAAGCAATCTACAAATTCAATGCAATCTCTACCAAAATACCAATGACAAGAAATAGAAAAAAATCAATCCTAATATATATCTGGAATCACAAAAGAGGCAGAATAGCTAAAGGTATCTTACCTAAGCAAAACAAAACCAAAACAAACAAAACTGGAGGAATCACATTACCTGATTTCAAGTTATACTACAGAACTACAGTAACCAAAACCAGCATGGTACTGGCATGAAAACAGACACACAGACCAGTGGAACAGCATAAAGTACCCAGAATCCACACACATTCAGTGAACTCATTTTCTACAAAGGTGCCAAGAACATGCTCAGGGAACATACCGTCTCTTCAACAAATGGTGCTGAAAAACTGGATCTCTACCAGTCACTATGTATAAAAATGAAAGCAAAATGAATTAAAGACTTACATCCAAGATCTCAAACTATAAAACGACTACAAGAAAACATTGGGGACAGTCTCTGGGACACTTACTTGGGCAAAAATGTCTTGAGTAGTACCCCACAAGCACAAGCAACCAAAGCAAACATTAACAAGTAGAATCACATCAAGTTAAAAAGCTTTTGAACAGCAAGGGAAACAACAAAGTGAAGAGAGAGTTCACAGGATGGGAGAAAATATTTGGAGTCTATCCATCAAACAAGGGATTAATAACCAGAATATAGAAGGAGCTCGAACAACTATATAGGAAAAAATATAATACTGTGTTTAAAAATGACAAAAAGATCTGAATAGGCTTTTGTCAAAAGATGACATACAAATGGCAAACAGGCATATGAAAAAATGCTCAACATTATTATCACAGAAATGCAAATCAAAACTACAACATGATATCATCTCACCCCAGTTAAAATGGTTTATGGCCAAAAGATAGGCAATAAACGAATACTGGCAAGAACATGGAGAAAATGAGAACCTTGTACACTGTTGGGAATGTAAATTTGTACAACCACTATGGAGAACAGTTTGGAGGTTCCTCAAAAAACTAAAAGCAGAGCTACCACATGATCTAGATGATCCAGTAATCCTACTGCTGGGTATATTACCCACCCCCTCTGCACCCGTCGCAAAATAAATCAGTGTATCGAAGAGATATCTGCACTCTTGTTTGTTACAGCTCTGTTTACAATAGCTGAGATTTGGAAGCAACCTAAGTGTCCATCAACAGATGAATGGATAAAGAAAATATTGTGCATATACACAATAGAATACTATTCAGCCGTAAAACAGATGTGATCCACTCATTTCCAACAACATGGATGGAAATGGAGATCACTGCATTAAGTAAAAGAGGCCAGACACAGAAAGATAGATATCTCATGTTTTCACTTATCTATATGACCTAAATATCAAAACAATTGAACTCATGGACACAGAGAGTAGAAAGATGTTTACCAGAGGCTTGGGAGGGTGGTGGAGAGCTGGAGTGGAGGGAGGTAGAGACAGTTAATGGGTTTAAAAAATTAGAAAGAATGAACAGGACCTACTATTTGACAGCACGAAAAGAGTACTATAGTTAATAATAACTCATCATATATTTTAAAATAAAGCATATAATTGGATTGTTTGTGACTCCACAGATAAATGCTTGAGGGGATGGATACCTAATTCCCCATTATGTGCTTATTTCACATTGCATATCTGTATCAAAACATCTTATGTAAAGCATAAATATATACATCTACTCTGTGCCCATAATTTTTTTTTAAATGAGTCTTCTAATCCAGAAATACAGTGTAGTTCTCCATATATTTAGGGCTTTACTTTCTACTGAGAGTGTTTGCTTTTTTAAGTAGAAATAGGTGTTTCACACTCTTCATTATAATTTTCCCATACTTTCTATTTTTACTGTAAATGACACTGTTTAATTTTAACTTCAATTTTTGTTGATAGCATAGAGATATATAATTGATATTTTACATTAGCTTTTTCTTCTGTGACTTTGTTATATTAACTTATTTGATCTGGTATTTGATTTCTAAAATTCTTAATATTTTCTACATATTGAATCACATCATCTGCAAATAGAGAAATTTTAATTATTTCTTTTCTATTGCTTCTAATGTCTTGTTTTTGCCTTATTGAATAGGTTAGAACAGTATTGAATAAAAATTCAATAGATACTCTTGCCCTATTCTGAATCTTCAGTAAAGAGCATTCAGCTTTTCATAATTAAGGTTTTTTTAAAAGTTTTTTTTTTTTATTCTGTAAGTTTTTCTCCATTCCTAATTTGCTAAAAGTTTTTAATTATGAGCAGGTATTAAATTTTGTCAGTTATTTTTCAATTCCCTATTGAAATAGTCTTACAGCATTCTCCTTCATATTATTAACACAGTAAATTACATTGATAGGTTTTTATACTTTTCATTCAATTCGTTGTGATTTTATTATTCTTTTACAAATTGCTAAATTTGGATTGTTTATATTTTGCGAAAGATTTTTGTGTTTGTGAAGGTAGTTGTGACTTTTGTGTTATCCTTGTCTGTCTTTCCTTTTTTTTTTTTTTAATATACAGGTATTATTGGTCTCATAAAATGAGTTGAAAATGTTTTTCCCTTCTATTTCATGAAAAAGATCGTGTAAGATTGACATTATTTCTTCTTTAAATGTTTGCTATAAATAACCAATGAAGACATATATATCTGCAGTTGTCTTCATGAAAAGTTTTAAACTATCAATTGAATGTCTTTCAATGAATATTAAATGAATGAATACAAAATATTAGGATAAGATTTTCTGTTTCACATGTGTTAATCTGGTGTTTTGTAAATTATTTTTGTCTAGTATTAATATAGGTACTTTAGCTTTCTTAGACACACTGTTTTCATGGTGTATCATTTCCTATCCTTTGACCTTTACCTTATTTGTGTCTTTATGTTTAGATTTTTGTAGACTTCATACAGAGGAATCTTGCTTTTTATCCAGTCAATCTCTGCCTTTTAATTATAGTGTTTAATCCATTTATTTTCAAGGTAATAATTGATATGGTTACTATTGGCTTTATCATTTTACTGTATTTTCTCTTTAAAATACCTCTTAATTGTCCTCTTTCCCTTGATATTTTATTAAGAACTTTTGTTCAATTGTCTCTCTTTTTCTTCTCTGCCTTTTTGTAAACAATTTTTAAAAATTTGAATAACTGTCTTAGGGAATATGCTTCAAAAGCTTACTCTAGTTTACTTTGAATTAGTATGGTTCTATTTCAAGTATTATGTAAAAGCCATATAATAATATACTTACTTTTACCCCTTACCATCATTTGTGCTACTGCTGTCATACATTTTATATCTACATATGTATTAAGCCCTGTAATACATATTATTTTCTCTTTAAATAGTCAAATTTTGCCACTTAGAATTTTTATATTTATTAAAATAGCTCTTCATACATTTTTGACACTTTTCCTTCTTGTAAACATAATGCAAATAAAATAAATTGGTTGAGGATCTAATATAATAACTACATCCTAGCTGCCACCTGGTTGGCAGTGATCTTAAGACCTTTCTGATTTCAAAGATGTTAAAATGTAAAATAATTGGATGTGGTGCCTTATACCTGTAATCTAATCTACTTGGGAGGATTGCTGAAGCTCACTAGTTCAAGACCACCCTGTGCAACATAACAAGACATTGTTTCAAAAAAGAAGTAAAATAATATAAATGTTAACTCCTGTGTACCCATGATCTTGCTTAAAAAATAGAATGATTCTCAACACTATCAAAGTTCCTGTGTATTCCTCCCTGATCATATCTCTTTCCTTTCACTAGAGAGAAAAACACTAGCTAGATTTTGTGTTCGTTATTCTCTTGCATTTTTCTATAGTTTTAATAAATATGTACTCAAAAATAAACGTGGTGTTCTTGAACTATTCTACAATATGACTATAACATATGTGTTCTGTGATTTGTTTTTTGTAAACTCAGTATTACATAGAGTCTTCTACACTAATATCCATTTTTATTATTTTCACATTTGTATAGTATTCCACTGTAGGCATATGTCCAAATTCATCTATGCTGCTTTCGATGGACATTAGGGGCTGTTTATAGTATTTTGTTTTTATTACAGATTATTTATTATTTATAACAGATTATTTTGTTGTAAACATTCTTGTCCTAGAACATATTTGAGTGTTTCTCTATATAAATAGATGGACTTGCTAGGCCTAGATGATAAGAGTTGTCAACTCTCATTGCCATCAAAATCTGCTGCATCCTTCTCTCTCCTCTGAATATTTTTGCTTGGTTTATGGCCTTGACTAAATATGTTCAGGAACCTTCAATAAAAAGAAAGAAAGGAGGAAAATGAAAAGAGGTAATAGTTATTTCTAGCCTGCAATCTGAATTTTTTTCAGACATAGTTTTGGGAAACCAAAGCCAGAAAGAGAGTAAGACAAAGGAAGTCATTGATATTGTCTCTGTTGGGTATAGGTGTGAGATAGGGCTGCACTTGGAGAATAGAGACTCAGGCTGCCCCCACAGTTGAAATCACAGAAACAGTAATACTGAAAAGTCATTACTGGATTTGAGGAAATAAAAACTGTTTCAAGAAAGCTGAAATTGGCGGTCTTAAGATACTTCCCTGAACCCTAGTCCCTACTACAACTTCCTGCTCTGTTTCCTGTTTAACAGGCTACGAAGGTAACTGTCTTCTTGATCTAAGTTATTGTAGCACCAGGGACTTCAGCCTTTCACTCTTTTTTCTTCACGATGACTTCCATATTATTCCTTTAACAACCTTAGACATGTCCATCTCTCCACCGTGTCTTGCAATGACTGATATTGTAGTATGACTGACTGTAAATTTTCTCAAGATTGTTTTCCTACTAGGGCCCTTAAATAATCTGAACTACTTGTAGATTGGCTCTTCTCCAATACATCAAATATTCTTTACTGCTTTGCAGTGGGTCTTTTCAGTGGGTGCCTTTGTAGGGAGAGCAGCTGTGTCTACTGGCCCTGGACTGCACTACATTTTTCCTTTTAGTCTTCTCTAATAGTTCCATGGTATATTAGTCAGGGTTCTCTAGAGGGACAGAATAGGAGCTATGTGTACGTGTATATATATATATATGAGTTTATTAAGGAGTGTTAACTCAAATGATCACAGGGTCCTACATTAGGCTGTCTGCAAGCTGAGGGGGAAGGAAGCCAGTCCACGTTCCAAAGCTAAACAACTTGCAGTTCCATGTTTGAGGGCAGAAAACAACCAGCATGGGAGAATGATGTAGGCTGGGAGGCTAAGGCAGTCTAGCCTTCTCATGTTTTTCTGCCTGCTGGCAGCTGATTATATGGTGGCCACCTAGATTAAGGGTAGGTCTGCCTTTCCCATCTTTCTTCTGCAAGGTTCCAACAGTTGATTCTGTTATTTTTTGTTTTTTGGAATCGCAGGTATGCTGTGTGATTAAAGAGAGGTCCTCCAACATGCTCAAAGTATCCATTAAGACATGCAGCAGCTTCCATGACCATACGGAGACCCACTGGGGATATGCTGATGACATATACAAGGATTATGCTGAGTCAGTTTCTCCTGGCATGCTCAGCGACTGGTCCTGCCATGGTCCCTTCTTCTTTCCATCCTGAGCCAGCTGACTGGGTTGCTGTCTGCTGTACCTGCATTTCCCTGATGCTACCAGCTTTGCTGCTCCTGTTGTACTTCTCTCTTCCTAATGCTGCTGCTGTGGCTCTCCCTCTTCCCAAGGATGAGGGAATGTAGAGTTTATAATTAGGAGAAACTTTATATGATCAAGTCTAATCTACCATTTGATGCAGAATTCCCTCTTGAGTACTCCTGTCAAACATGAATTTCTGCTTTGCATGAACAGTTTTAGTGCCGAAAAAAGTACTACTACAGTAAGTACACTTGTAGTTTTATATTTTGCATTCTTGCATGAATATTTTTGTAGAAAAATGTCTAGAAGTTATACTGGGTTCAAGACATCTGCACACTTTACATTTAGATGGTTAGTAACAAATTTTACATGTGTATCTGTATGTGTTATGGCTGATTTGCTCTCTCAAAGCATCTGACCTCATGTTCCCAAGTCAGTACTGAAGCTTATTGCTGGTACACACGTGGTCATCTCCATTTGGTGTACAGCTGGGATGGCTTGAGTATATCCTCTAACCCTTCACTATATTCTTAGAGATAAATATTTTTTCCCAAATAGGCAAATAGTCTTTACCATACTTATGAAATGCAACACAGCTGCAGGTAAAATGTATGACCAATGCCAACCTACAGGCACAATTGCTGCTTCTTATGAACATAAACAGAGTTCCTTACAAAATTAAAGCAAAGTTGCCTTGCTAGCTTTAAGGTCACTGTAGGCTTGTGGGTTCTTTATCTGATGAGCTAGCCATGTCCAGGATGCTTTTCACAGCCTGTAACTGGGTCAGCAGCATAACACTAGATAGTGGAAGGAGAGGCTAGTAAATGCAACACCCACAGTAACCACTTGGACAGGGTTATGTACATTAGTCCCTTTTCCTTTTTGCCAATCTGGATAAGAGTGGTTTCAAAAACTTGTGCATTCTTGAATATATTATTTTTCTCCTTGTACAGGTAAGGTATTAAACATGTCCATTGAATCATTGCTTTGGGCGATGTCTTGCAGTAACACAGGTTGACTGCTCATGGTTATCTTTTATTAGGACAGTTCTACTTCTGGTTTTTGATGCAATAAACCACAGAATGTAATGGTAGAAAGTGACTTGAAATAGTTACTGCCCTCATGGGTTGGCTTTTGTGTTCTACTGCTTTATGTTAACTGCTGTCATAATATAGTTCACTGTTTTTGCTTCAGCAGACACCCCCTCAGGGTAGGACAAACATCTGCCTCCACAAAACACAGATTAGTAGTTTTACAAAGAAATTAAGAAATAACAAATAGAGCACTCTCTAAAATTACTCATATATTTACCTTCTTGCTGTTCTTCATTCTTTTGTGTAGTTTTATTTGTTATCATTTGCCTTCGGACTAAAACACTATCTTTGGAATTTCTTGTGGTTCAGATGGTTTGGGTCTACTGATGATGATTGTTAGCTCCTATTTACCTGAAAATGTATTTTGCCTTTATTCTTGATGAATATTTTTGTAGGATATAGAATTCCAAGTGACGCTTCTTCAGTACTTGACTGTTTTTATTCTCATCATCTAATTTACATTGTTTCTGATATAAAGTCAGTGACAATATTTACATTTGTTACCCTATATGTAAAGTGTCTTTTTATTTGGCTACTATTTTTCCTTAGCTTTGATTGTCAGCAATTTGACTAGAATAATTTTATATGTGGTTTTATCATTGTTTATTTTGCTTAGCATTTGTGGACTTTCTTGGGTCTGTGACTTGATTATCTTTTCATTAATTTGAAAATTGTTTTAGCAATTATTTATTCAACTTTTTTTCCAGGACTAGTCTTTTTTTTTTTTCACTTCTGGATTCCACTTACATGTATGCTAGACCAGTGGTCCCCAACTGTTTTAGCACATGGTGGAGGGGGAGACGTGAGGGATGGTTTCAGGGTGAAACTGTTCCACTTCGGATCATCAGGCATTAGAATCTTATAAGGAGCGCACAACCTAGATCCCTTGCATGCACAGTTTACAATAGGGTTCAGACTCCTCTGATGCCACTGCTGATCTGACAAGAGGCAGAACTCAGGTAGTAATGCTCACTTGCTGTGTTAGACTGCATATTATCGCAAAGATCACAGAACCTGTGCTGTTTTCATTATTGCTTGTCTGTTTAATCTTTTGTTTTCTCTGCTGTGCATTAGTTTGGTTATTTTTCATACCAGTTCAAGATCGTTGCTTCTCATCTGTCTGCTGTTAAACTCATTCCATAAATATCAGATATTGTATTTTTCATATTTAGAATTCCTTTCAGTTCTTTTTTTTTTTTACCTGTTAAATCCCCTGCCATCTGTTTACTGATAATATTTGCCAATTCTTTTAGAGTCTTAAATATATTTATGATACAAATTTTATTGTCATTTTCTTCCTAAGTCCCAAATCTGTGTCGTCTCTTGATCTGCTTCCAGTTAGTATTTTGTCCTCCTGGTTATGAATCACATTTTTCTTTTTCTGTGAACATTTTAAAATAGATACTAAACATTATAGATGCTACTATGTAGCATTCTGAATGCTACAAAATCTAGATTTTCTTGTCTTCCTTTAAAAGGATATTGAGTCTTGTTCTGGAAGGCAGTTAATTTTGTTTGTAAGCTTTGTGGCCTTTGTGGGATGTTAACTAAATGCCTGGGATTTTCAACATTTTTGGCTGGTTCTAATTCTGACATGCTCTATCACTATATACCCTCCAGAATCTTACTTCAGCTCAGTCTCCATTAGCTGTTAGCTGCTAAGCCTCATGGAGTCTTCTCACCATGTGTGGCTTAGTATTTAGTCATACACTCAAGGTAATTCCTATGTAGATTTCTATCATTCTTTGACTGTTTATCTCTATCCTCTCTAGTATCCTGACATGTAACTTTCAACGATCTCAGCATCCCCATATTCTGATGTCAGTTTCCTCTGCCTATTGATAGTCTGTTCTGTTTTTTCCCTGCTTCCCTATGCTGCTACTTACAAAGTGCCTGAAAGCCAATGTGAATATAATGCTCACTGTATGGGTCTTTTCTCTTAAGGATTATAGCCCTGCACTGATTGTAGTTCAATGTCTGCAGACAGTTCTTGTGAATATTAAATTTAGTGTATGGTTATGTACAGTGAGATATACATTCAATATCTGTTGTTCTATCACGTCATATTATCAAACCTGATTTTGAATTCAAACTAAAATTTTTTTTTTTTTTTTTTTAGACGGAGTTTCGCTCTTGTTACCCAGGCTGGAGTGCAATGGCGCGATCTCGGCTCACCGCAACCTCCGCCTCCCGGGTTCAGGCAATTCTCCTGCCCCAGCCTCCTGAGTCGCTGGGATTACAGGCACACACCACCATGCCCAGCTAATTTTTTGTATTTTTAGTAGAGACGGGGTTTCACCATGTTAACCAGGATGGTCTCGATCTCTTGACCTCGTGATCCACCCGCCTCGGCCTCCCACAGTGCTGGGATTACAGGCTTGAGCCACCGCGCCCGGCCTCAAACTAAAATTTTTTAGTGTTGTGACCCTCGAGAAGCTTCTGAAATTCTTGGTGTCTTGGTTTTCTCATCTCTTAGAAGAAGGAAATAGTTCTCAGTTAACTATAATGTATAATGTAACACAAGCCTGCCACTGTAGTTCATTAGTAAGTATTATTTTTATGTCCTCTTTTCCCATCTCTATATTACTCTCACCTTGGCATAAGAGCACCATACTTGCTCCAAATAACTAACCCTCTCAGTTTTCGCTGAATTTTTAGGGACAATGGTATGAACAAAATAATGAGGCTCCTTAGGGAAGAACTCTCTTAATAAGAACTATTTGTTCTGAGTCCTGAAGTGCCTGAAATCCCATGTTTTACATGTCACCATGAAAACTAACACTGAGGTATTCTTACCACTCATAATCTTCTATGTGTATAGAGACCTATTATCCTCCTTGTAGCTTTCCGAATAACTAGTAGCGTGCTCTAGTCTTCAAGGGAGTTTTTGCCTAAATGTGGTTCTATATGTAAGTCTTTAAAAGAGGTAAAACACTGTTCAGTGGAGCAATGCAGAGATGGTTTTAAAACTTTAAAACCTGTATCCAGACTCCACAAGCTTTGACAATTGTTTTATTTTAAGGTATTTTAAAAATTTTAAGAACTGTTAGGAGGAAGGAGCATATTTAGTAACAACTATATATAGACTACATTAATGCACTGTAGAAATACTTTACAATGTATTTATGCTGCCTTTTAAAGTGATATACAGTTATAACATAGCAACAACTATTCCAACACATTTACTTTAATTTGCCACATGGATTATAAATAGCTCACTAAAAATGCTAAGCAATTATATTGAAATGTGACATCCTTTCTGAACAACAAAAAGAAGATACAGTTCTTGTTTTTGTTAGAATTCTCCTGTTCTGTAAATACATTGTTCTTGGTATTCATAAATTGCTACATACTATACATAGTGAGAAAACATAAAGGGAAAATTATCAACCATTTTTTTAGAATAGTTGCAGAACTTGAGAAAAATAAATCCAAATTTTATTCTCAATAATATAACAACTGGAGTTTGCTTTTCCAGCAGCTCTAATGACCCCCCAAAATAGTCTGTGTTATTTATTCATTTATCCACCCTCCCCCTACTTACCTATCCATCCCATTATTTTTTTTTAACTGAGACTGATATTTTTGATTTTTTTTTTCTTTTTTTTTATTGCATTTTAGGTTTTGGGGTACATTTGAAGAACATGCAAGATAGTTGCATAGGTACACACATGGCAGTGTGATTTGCTGCCTTCCTCCCCTTCACCTATATCTGGCATTTCTCCCCATGCTATGTCTCTCCAACTCCCTACCCTCCATTGTCCCTCCCCTATTTCTCCCCCAACAGACCCCAATGTGTAGTGCTCCCCTCCCTGTGTCCATGTGTTCTCATTGTTCAACACCCGCCTATGAGTGAGAACATGAGGTATTTGATTTTCTGTTCTTGTGTCAGTTTGCTGAGAATGATGGTTTCCAGGTTCATCCATGTCCCTACAAAGGATACAAACTCATCATTTTTGATGGCTACATAATATTCCATGGTGTATATGTGCCACATTTTCCCTGTCCAGTCTATCATCGATGGGCATTTGGGTTGCCTCCAGGTCTTTGCTATCGCAAACAGTGCTGCAGTGAACATTCGTGTGCATGTGTCCTTATAGTAGACCGATTTATAATCCTTTGGATGTATACCCAGTAATGGGATTGCTGGGTCAAATGGAATTTCTATTTCTAGGTCCTTGAGGAATTGCCAAACTGTCTTCCACAATGGTTGAACTAATTTACACTC
>NW_016107906.1:843366-858466 GCF_001604975.1 Cebus imitator
GCATTGAATCTGTAAATTACTTTGGGCAGTATGGCCATTTTGACGATATTGATTCTTCCTAACCACGAACATGGAATGTTTCTCCATCTGTTTGTGTCCTCTCTTATTTCGTTGAGCAGTGGCTTGTAGTTCTCCTTGAAGACGTCCTTTACCTTCCTTGTTAGTTGTATTCCTAGGTATTTTATTCTCTTTGTATCAATTGTGAATGGCAGTTCATTCTTGATGTGGCTCTCTTTAAGTCTGTTGTTGGTGTATAGGAATGCTTGTGATTTTTGCACATTGATTTTGTATCCTGAGACTTTGCTGAAGTTGCTTATCAATTTCAGGAGATTTTGGGCTCAGATGATGGGGTCTTCTAGATATACAATCATGTTGTCTGCAAATAGAGACAATTTGGCTTCCTCCTTTCCTATTTGAATACCCTTTATTTCTTTTTCTTGCCTGATTGCTCTGGCTAGAATTTCCAATACTATATTGAATAGGAGTGGTGAGAGAGGGCATCCTTTTCTAGTGCCAGATTTCAAAGGGAATGCTTCCAGTTTTTGCCCATTCAGTATGATATTGGCTGTTGGTGTGTCGTTAATAGCTTTTATCTTGAGATATGTTCCATCAATACCTAGTTTATTGAGGATTTTTAAAATTATACTTTAAGTTCTGGGATACATGTGCAGAACGTGCAGGTTTCTTACATAAATATACACGTGCCATGATGGTTTGCTGCATCCATCCCTCCATCATCTACATTAGGTATTTCTCCTAATGTTATCCCTCCCCTGTCCCCCCACCCCCTGACAGACCCCAGTGTGTGATGTTCCCCTCCCTGTGTCTATGTGTTCTCACTGTTCAATACCCACTTAACAACTGATAACACATGGTGTTTGGTTTTCTGTTCTTATGTCAGTTCACTGAGAATGATGGTTTCCAGATTCATTCATGTCCCTGCAAAGGACAAAAACTCATCCTTTTTTATAGCTGCATAGTATTCCATGGTGTATATGTGCCACATATTCTTTATCCAGTCTATCATTGATGGGCATTTGGGTTGGTTAGAAGTCTATGCTATTGTGAACAGTGATGCAATAAACCTATGTGTGCATGTGTCTTTATAATAGAATGTTTTATAATCCTTTGGGTATACACCCAGTAAGGGGATTGCTGAGTCAAGTGGTGTTTCTGTTTCTAGATCCTGGAGGAATTGCCACCCGGTCTTCCACATGGTTGAACTAATTTACACTCCCACCAACTGTGTAAAAGTGTTCCTATTTCTCCACATCCTCTCCCGCATCTGTTGTCTCCTGATTTTTTAATGGTCACCATTCTAACTGGTTTGAGATGGTATCTCAACGTGGTTTTGATTTGCATTTCTCTAATGACCAGTGATGATGAGCTTTTTTTTCACGTTTTTTCGCTGCATGAATGTCTTCTTTTGAGAAGTGTCTGTTCATATCCTTGTCCCACTTTTCATGGTTTTTTTTTCTTATAATTTTGTTTACATTTTTTGTAGGTTCTTGTTATTAGCCCTTTATCAGATGGGTAGATTGTCAAAATTTTTTCCAATTCTGTTGGTTGCCGGTTCACTCCAATGATAGTTTCTTT
The DNA here is from genome assembly GCF_001604975.1 of Cebus imitator. NCBI lineage: Eukaryota > Metazoa > Chordata > Mammalia > Primates > Cebidae > Cebus > Cebus imitator. Next base: position 844,963 of record NW_016107906.1, read on the forward strand.
TGCTGTGCAAAAGCTCTTAAGTTTAATTATCTGCCATTTGTCAATTCTGGCTTTTGTTACCATTGCTTTTGGTGTTTTAGTGATGAAGTCCTTGCCTCTGCCTATGTCCTGAATGGTATTGCCTAGGTTTTCTTCTAGGGTTTTTATGGTGTTAGGTCTTATGTTTAAATTTTTAATCCATCTCAAGTTAATTTTTGTGTAAGGTCTAAGGAAGGTCCAGTTTCAGCTTTCTGCATATGACTATCCAGTTTTCCCAACACCATTTATTAAATAGGAAATCCTTTCCCCATTGCTTGTTTTTGTCAGTTTTGTCAAAGCTCAGATGGTTGTAGATGTATGGCCTGCATCAACCATTATTCTTTGTTGTCAGTTGCCCCTAAGCATCCAAACTGTGCTGCCTTCATCATTGCTCCACTTTTCTTTATTGCTCCACTTTACTTTCCCACAAAGAAGTCCTAAGTAGGGTTATGTCTCAGGGCTCTGAGCTGTGCCAACTGGAGACAGGGGCAGATATGGATATGTGGAATGTTACCAATTTCATTGCAACTGTTTTCATCTTTGTGCCTGCCTGGGGAATTACAACTTCTTAACTGAATTCTGGAATACTCATTAAAAAGTTTTGGCTAGTTATTATTAAATCAGTGTTTCACTGGGGGGAACCGGAGCTGGAACTTCCTATTCTGCCATCTTACTGATGTTGCTCACCTTTAATTTGTAGCTAGCTGTCTTGTTTAATCGGTAAGGTATTCAAGACTTCACATTTTCTTCTAATCAGTGCTTTTTTGACTGAATTCCCGGGAGACGGAGAGTCTCAGCTCCCCCATGACGATGTTCTTCCAGGCTCTTGGTCTCTAACTCACCCAAGAATGGGAGAGGGGACCACGCTGGGCGTGGCGAGTGATTAAAGATCAGACCCCAAAGAGTTTTGCAGAAAGTGATTTATTTAGATAGAGAAAGAGAAAAAGGAGAAAAGAAGATGAGAGAGAGACGCTTCCGTGAGATTGTGGAAGGGAATTCAGATATGGAGTCCAAAGAGGTGCGGAAGAAGGAGACTTTTAACCTGGGAGGAATTCCCACCTCATCCAAGCCCCCTGGCCTATGAAAGGAGTTCCTTTAAACTTCTACTAGAGTGATTGATTTTTGATGTTTCCCAAATGTGCCAAAGTTTAAACAGAGACCCTTAAGATCCCAGATGGGCAGGTGGGGTTATGGTGCTGGGAAGTTCTTGCCTTTGAAACTACACTCCCTTTTGGATCTGGGAAGAGAATACATTCCCTCACTTTCACTTTGACCCACAGATTTGTGGTAGGGTATTCTCAGCTTCCTTAATTTCTAAATAACAATTTTACTTAAAAATTTTTTATTAAGATATATCTAAGATTTATATCATAATTTTTAAATACTCACCTAAACGTGAATATTTTAAATTACATTTTCAATAGAGTTAAGATCAGAGGTAGCCTATAAAACCTCAACTATTAAAATGTATCAAGGTTTTCTTGTGACCAGGTATGGGATTGATTTTTCTAAGTACTTCATAAATATAGGGAACATACATAGTCACTATCCAAGGAATTTAAAGATATTTCTATATGTCTTTGATATCAAATATACTGACTATATTAATCTCCCTTGTCACTTATGTTTTTTCTACTAATTTGTCCAGTTATTAGAAATATGTATTTTTAAAATTGTACAATGATTTAAGTTTTTACTACAGTCTCCTGGCCAGCTTATTTTTAAATGCAAATGTTTAGACTCTACTTCAGAGAGTCTACTTAGTTGATTTTTGTGTCATGAATCTCAATTTTGGAATTTCTTCTTGGATAATTAATCTACAGAAACTCTGAGGAATTGCCAAGCAAAATGCAAAACTCCATTTGCTGAGTTTTTCTCTTTGTGTATCTATTAGTTTTTATTTTTGTATTTAGATATTGGTTGGTGCATATGGGTTTATGACTTGACATATCTTCCTCATCATTTGTACTTTTTTCTAATTTATTATACTCCCTTTAGATTAAGTATTTTAACCACAAATTCTACCATTTTTGATGAGAACGTTGTATTTCTGATTTTTCTCTCCTTCCACCCTCTACTTTTTAAAAGAAATTTCATTTCCCTGTCTCCTTTCAACCTTTCTATTTCACATTTTTGTTACATGTGTATTTATTAATAAGGTATGGCTGGTTTTATATTTTAATTCACCTGTTCACTGGATGGTCTCTTTGATGGGAAAAAATGCAATACAGTTATTTCATATGTATTATATAGATGACTATAATTTATTTCACTTGTATAATATAATTATGCCTTTTACTTTTTAGATGTGTTTTGCATTTTTTTTAAATCAAGTTACTTCCCTTTTTTTTTTTTTTTTTAACAGCTTTCTAGCTATTGGTATTTAAATAAAACAAGCTTGTTAAAATGAATATTAATAGCAACCTGGAAAGGAAAAAGGATGCAGTGTGAGGAGGTTGCTTATATGGAAGAAATAGTAATCTAAGCCACTTGATTTCAGTAATTGAGAATGTGCAATATATTTTGCATAACAGCTTTAGGTCTTATTTAGAATCTAATGACAATTTCCCCCTGCTCCTATATAAGCTGCTTCCCAGGATATCTGATGAGCCACTCAGCATGTTGTGCACAAAGTGCAGTCTGGTATTAGGACCATTCCATGGGCATGAGCCTAGTGAATTCTATAGCAATTGAAGTAAATCCCCTCTATGTAAGTAAGTTCTACCTCAAAAGTTTGGAGCGTTATCTATGAGAAACTTTATTTTTCCTGCAACAATTGAGAGTGATCTATCCTATACACTTTTCTATAATTTCAATGAGAAAAATCAGGAAGAGAATATTTAGCAATGTGCATTTACTCAATGATTCTAAAGATTTTTCACCTTTATTACTTTTATTCCAACCTCTTCCATTTCCATGTTTTGTATGGAGACAGTCGCAGCTCCATGGAGCATACCCCACTGGAACCAAACATGGATTCTACTATGAGCCTTGGGCAGCAAAATGAAGTGAAGAGCTGGAAATTTGTAAGTTAATTGACTCTGTATTTGTAGGAAAACAACACAAGTATGAAAATTATGCTTTGAAAAAAAGACTTTAATGCAATATATAGCTTTAACATATTTTGCTGAATAGTTTAATATATCAATTTCTAAATTTGCTTATTTACACGTTTAAGGAATACATTTATAATAGTAAGTAAGTGTTAAGGGCTTGTCTTGTTCTCCCCAAACCCAGCTATATACACCACAGTCTCCTGGCCAGGTTATTTTTAAATGAAAAGTTTTAGACTCTACTCCAGAGAGTCTCACTTAGTTGATTTTTGTGGGGGTCATGGTCTGTATTTTGAAATTTCTTCTTGGATGATTAATCTACAGAAACTCTGAGAAACTGCCAAGCAAAATGCAAAACTCAATTTGCTGAGTTTTTCCTCTAAGATTTTGATCACAGCATCTTTACACAAAAAACGTTAGACTGTTCTAGATAAGCTCTCTAGATACTGTGAATAGGTTAATGCTATTTAAGCAAATAATTGTGCAATCAAAGCATCAATAAAGCAGTAGTGTTAATGGAAGCATTTACAATTAGCTTTCCATACAGAATTAGCCTAAAGGAGCAATTTTACTATTAAAAATTAATCATAGAAGCTTTAAGACAATGAACTTATTGTTCAGTTATACAGTCAAAATAAATGTATTACAAAACTAGGAATGTAAAAAATACACACAACAGAAATACCATCTCATGTTTTATTGTGTAACATCACATCTAGCAAGAACAGAAGCATGTTACTATGAGTCTGATTCATACATGTTATTGCCTCTGGTGCAATACATTAATTCTAGCCTTTCACATGCCAAAATGCTGTGATCTCTTTTAAATGAACTAGTGATAATAGAAATTTGTCAGGCCTCCAAGTTCAAGCCTGGCCATTTTAGCCTTGGTGACCCACACATACACTTCTGGATGGTCCCCAGGAGCCAGAAAATCTGAAGTAACCAGATGACCACAAAGAGAAGTGAAACAACTGGTTTCTACTTCAACTAATTGCTCTGCCCCTGCAACCTGCAACCATGGTTCTTGCTCAGCCTTGCAAAAATTTCCCCTTGGACATTGGGTTTCTCAAGACCCCAACTCCTGTATCTATGCAATTTTCTGCACCCTCCCCTCTGCTTCCAACTAATACCACCCATCCTTATGATTATGCCTGTTTGTAATAAATGACCCCTACCCTTATGATCATGTATCCCATGACGTGCTTCCCCTCCCCAAGATAGATTACCTCCTTTAACTGACTGTTTGCCCCAACGTACCTATAAAACTAACTTCTATCCCACCACCCTCTGCTGACTCTCTTTTCAGACTAAGCCCACCTGCACTCGGGTAAATAAACAGCCATATTGCTCACACAAAGCCTGTTTGGGGGGGGGGTCTCTTTATGCAGGCGACACGTATAACATTTGGTGCCAAAACCCGGAGCGGGGGATCTTCTACAGGAGACCAAACCCCTGTCCTTCCTCCTCCTTGTGCTCCGTCTATGAAGAGATCTGCCTACAACCTAGGCTCATCAGATCAGCCCACGGATCCACTCACCATCTTTAGATCAGGTAACCAGTTTGCCTCAACTATCTTCTTTAGCCCTTCTCGCTACTGTCAGCCACCTCCTCCTTTCAGTTTCATTTTCCTCTCCCTTTCAGTGGAGACAAGATAGACTGGACTTTCTGTGAGGTTCTTGACTGGAAAAAATCCCATGTGAGTCATGGAACCAGGAAGACAGTCTTCCCTTGGTGACGACTCATCACTGTGGAGACATCTGCTCTGGTCACTCACTTGCACATGATGGATCCATGTGGGGGATGCCCCCTTTGACCAATTCACCCCTGGCACAGACCAAGGTTTAGCCTGGGATGCCTGCTAAGCTTCTTGAGCACTTAATCACTTTCCTTGTCTCCACCACTCTTCTTAAACTATGGGCAACCTCTTGCTATCCATTCTTCCCTCTTATCCTTTAGCCTGTGTTCTAAAAAAATCTCAAACCCCTCCAGCTATCACCCGACCTTAATCCTAAACATCTTATTTTCTTCTGCAATACTGCTTGCCAACAATATAAATTGGACAATGACTCTAAATGGCCAGAAAACAGCACTTTCAGTTTTCCTATTCTGCAAGACCTAGACCATTATCAACAAATGGGGAAATGGTCTAAAATTCCCTACGTTCAGGCATTGTTTTACATTCCAATCAAGGCAACTGCAACCTGTCCCAAATTTTCCTTCTCTCCTTTCCATCCACTCCTCCTACCGCTGCCAGTGATTCACAATCCTTCTTATCCATCGACCCTTCCAACCTTTATCTTCCCTGCCTGTCTGAACCAGACCGTAATCCAGGCCCTAACCCCTCCCCCAGAGCCTCCCTCCTCCTCCTCTGTCCACAACCATCTCCTTTTGCCCCTCCTGCCACAGTCCCCACCTCATACCCAGTCAGGCTTGCAGTTTAGTCCTGTGGCCAATTCCTCTGGCTCTGCCCAACAATTCCCCACTTCAAGAGGTGGCTGGAGCCTAAGGCACAGTTAGGGTGCACTGTCCTTTCTCTTTATCAGACCTTTCCCGAATCAGCCAATGGTTAGGCTCCTCTTCATCAAATCCACCAGTACTTAACCCAGGCCTATATTCTCACCTGAAGTAACTTAAATGTCATGCTTACTTCTACCCTCACCCCTGGAAAAACTTTTATCACCCAATCAGCCCCTAGCATTAAAAACGCAACTGAAATAAAAATCTGGCCCTCAAACCCTACAACAGGAATTAACCTTGTCTTCAAGGTGTTTAACAATAGGGAGAAAACAGCCAAGTGGCAGTGCATTCAGAACTGCACTTGCTTGCCTCTGCCATAAGACATACCTCAGCCACACTACTGGCTCACAAAGACTTCAAAGCACCCAGACGGCAGCCTCCAGTCGGCCCTCCTGGATCTTGCTTCAAGTGTCGGAAACCTGGTCACTGGGCCAAGGAATGCCTGTAGCCAGCCTGGGATTCCTCCTAAGCCCTGCCCCACCTGTGCAGGCCCCCACTGGAAGTCGGACCGTCTGACTCATGTCACTGCTCCTCGGCTTCTTGGAGGCCCCCTGGACCATCACAGATGCCGAGCTTCAGGTAACTCTTATGGTGGAGGGTAAGTCCATCCTCTTCTTAATCAATATGGAAGCCATCCACTCCATACTAACTTGTCTCCTTGACCTCCATAACTGTTGTGGGAATTGATGGCAAAACCTCCAGGCCTCTCAACATTCCCCAAGTCTAGCATCTAGTGTCAGTTAGGCCAGCACTCCTTTCCACATTCTTTCCTAATTGTCCCCACTTATCCAGTTCCCCCGTTAGGCCAAGATATCCTAACAAAATTGTCTCCCTCTTTATTCCTGGGCTACAGCCACAACTCTTTGCCGCCCTCCTCCGTGAACCCGTACCTCCCTCAACAGCTCCCCTTATGTCCCCCTACCTTAACCCTAGGGTGTGGGATACCACCTCCCCATCCATCCTGTAGTGCCAAACCGCTATACTCTCCCAAGTTCTCGAAAACTCACCTGAATTCCTAAGGAAACTTAAATGCCCTGCTCCTATCTATCTTGCCGCTTCACTCTCTTCCTCCATTCTGTGTGCCAAGACATTTCCTGGCTGCCACCCTTAACTCTCTTCTAAAGTAAATAGATTACCTTGTTTTCCAAGGTGCCCCATGTAACTTCCCTGCCTATTCCTCCTGCTTCCTTGGCCGTCCCACATAATGGCATCTATTATTTCCAACCACCTGTACAAAATCCTTAACTCATTCTTCACTATAGGAATCCAACCCAACCCTTTTCCTTATACGCTGCTGAGATTCAGGGTTGCACAGTTAAAGTTCTTACACAAGAGCCAGGCCCACAACCAGTTACCTTCTCGTCTAAACAGCTTGACCTCACAGTTCTATGGTGGCCATCATATTTATGAACCACAGCCGCTGTGGCTGTAACACTCCTAGAATCCCTTAAAAGTACAGGCTACACTCCACTTACTCTCTATAGCTCCCACAGCCTACAAAGATTAATTTCTTCTTCACACCTTATAGGCTCACTTTCAGCCCCTCACCTTCTCCAGCTTCATGCACTCTTTATTAAAACTCCTGCTGTAACCGTTACTCTCGGTCCTGACCTTAACCCAGCCTCTCACTTAAAACCCAACACAAACCCAAATCCCCATTACTGTATCTCCCTAATCCATATAGCATGCTCCCCATTTCCACGTATTTCTCATTTCCCATTCCAGACCCAGACCACACATGGTTTATTGATGGCGGTTCTTCAAAGCCCAGTCAGTTGGCACTGGCTAAAGCTGGTTATGCAGTTGTATCCCACTCATCTGTCACGGAGGCTGCCACCTCCCTCTGTCCACCGCTTCTCAGCAAGCTGAACTAACTGCTTTAACCCATGCTCTTACTCTTGTTAAGGGACAACATGTAAATATCTATCCTGACTCAAAATATGCCTTCCACATCCTCCACCACCATGCCACCATATGGGCAGAAAGAGGTTTTCTCACCACACAGGGTTCCTCTATTATCAATGTCCCCTTGGTAAAGGCCCCCTTAAGGTCACTTCTCCCAGCTAAGGCCAGAGTCATCCACTGTTAAGGACACCAAAAAACTTTAGATCCCATTTACTGCCCAAGAAGGCAGTAAATGCACCAGTATCCCCTCCTCACTGACAATATTTTCTTTTTCATCAATTACTCCTACTTACTCTCCCCTTCTGAATCCTTAACCTACCGGTTGCTTCCCACCCAAGGCAAGTGGTTTTTGGAGGAAGGAAAATTCCTTCTTCCTGTCTCACAAGCCCATTCTATCATCTATTCTTTCCATTTTCATGGGGGATATGAGCCTTTGGCCTCTCTCTTAGAACCTCTTATTTCCTTCCTCTCATGGAAGTCTATCCTTAAAACAATTGTATCTCATGCTCCATCTACCACTCTACCAGCCCCAGGGATTTTAAAAACCTCCCCCCTTTCCCACTCACCAAGTGCTGGGATTTACTCCCACGCAAGATAGCAAATTGACTTTACTCATATGCCTTGTGTTAGAAAATTCAAATATCTTCTGGTATAGGTGGATACCTTTACAGGGTGGGTTAAAGCCTTCCCTGCTGGAAAAGGCCACTGCTGTTATTTCTTGCCTATTAAATGATATCATTCCCCAATTTGGCCTGCCACCTTCGGTACAATCTTACAGTGGCCCTGCTTTCATCAGCTGAGTCACACAAGCAGTCTCTCAGGCCTTTAGCATTCAATGGAATCTTCATGCCCCTTACCACCCTCAGGCCTCAGGAAAAGTAGAAAAAGCTAATGGCCTCCTAAAAACACATCTTACCAAACTCACCCTTCAATTAAAGAAGAAGGGTATCCCTTCAACCTATTGCTCTTCTCCTCATTCATGCCACTCCCTGGGAAACCACTGGATACAGCCCCTTTGGCCACACCTTTTTGCTTGGGCCTAACCTTCTCCCAGACACTAGCCCTCTTGGAGACTATCGTCCAGTTCTCCAACAAACTAGGCAGAAAATTCATCAAGCTGTTAACCTCGTCTTATCCACTCCAGATACCTGGCTTTACGAGGACACCGTAGTCAGACCATCAGTGCTGGTCAAGGATCTAACCTCTTCAGCTCTATAGCTTTGGTGGAAGGGTCCCTACCTGGTTGTCTACAGTACCCCACCTGCTGTCCCATCTACAAGACCCTCCCCACTGGGTTCACCAGTCAAGGATTAAACTGTGCCCATCAGACGACCAGCCTAGTTCATTCACCTCCTCTTGGAAGTTGCAAGTACTTCCTCCTACTTCTCTTAATTCCTGAAGAGTAGACACCAACTACACATGAGTTTCATTTATATTCTAACATTGACAGGAATCCTTCTCTTACTTTGCTACTTGCAGCGGGACTTTACACAGTCACCTGTAAAGCTTGGTCTACACCCTACAAGCTCTCTCTTTCTGTCTAATCATACTTCTAATCGCCCTGCTTGCCTTACCAGTTCACTGTTTTCCTCCAGACCATTTTAGCTGATGTCTTATGGTTCTACTCACGAACTTCCACTTGACTCCTTGAGTGACAAAATGACCTTACATTGCAAAGGACACTCCATTTCTTTTGCCCTGATAAAGTCCTCTTCTCTTTTCTACTCACTCTTATTCTAAGCCCCACTCTGTCACTCCCTAACCCTTCCTAATTACCTTCAACATACCATCAGTCTAACCCAATCCTTCCTCACTAATTCCAACCCATTGTTGGCAAAAAAAATTGCTGGCTCTGCATCTCCCTTTTTTCTTCCTCTTATACCGCTGTTCCTGCCCTGCCAGCCGATTGAGCTACTTCTCCTGTCTCCCTGCATCTCCACACCTCTTTTAACAGTCCCCATCTCTACCCTCCTGCAGAGCTTCTTTATTTCTTAGAGAAGTTCAGCAAGACCTCCTCAGACATTTCATACCAGCAAGCTGCTATACTTCTCTGTAGCTATTTACGGCAACTGTCACCTCTTATCAACTCCACTCCGCCCATATTAGGACCCCTTACTACCCAGACAACTATCCCCACTCCTGTTCCTGTATGCATTTCTCATCAACAAACCACTGGAATTCCCTTGGGTAATCTCCCCCTCTAAGTGTTCCTTTACTGTACATGTCCAAGGCCCTGACACACACGTTAATATGCCTATAGGAGCATACTCACTTTACTGACAAACTATCACTACTACTAACCTCAAAAATATTAACAGTCATTATTGTTCAGGTTGGCACCTTCCCTGTCTCTCACGCCATCCTTGGATACCCTCTCCCTGTTCCTCAGACTCTCCCCCAACCGCTTCTTCATGCTTACTCATACCTGGCCCTACAAATCTTAGTAGCAGACTATTTGTTAATACTATGCGCTTCCTCATACATGATGAAAATCGAACCACCCCGACTACACAATTACCCCATCAATCTCCCTTTCAGCCTCTAATGGCTGCTCTACTTGCTGGATCTTTAGGATTCTGGGTATCTGACTCCTCTTTCAAGGATCCCTCCCATCTTTTCACCCTACATTTTCAATTCTGCCTTGCCCCAGACCTCTTTTTCTTAAGTGGCTCTTCCACCTATATGTGTCTACCTACTAACTGGACAGGTACCTGTGCCTTAGTCTTCCTTCTTCCTAGACTCCAGTTTGCCAATGGTAATGAACAACTGTCTGTCTGTCCCCCTAATGGCACCTACTCGACAAAAAGAGTCATCCAGCTAATTCCATTACTCACGGAAGTAGGGCTTGCATCCTCCACTGTAGGCCTTGGAAGTGGCGTAGTGGGGGTCTCCACCTCTGTCACAACATTATTCAGTCTGTCCACCGATTTCTCTGCTAGCACTGCAAACATATGTAATACCTTGTCCGTCCTTCAAGCTCAAATTGACTCTTTAGCTGCAGTTGTCCTTCAAAACCATCGTGGCCTCGACGTAGTCACTGCAGGAAAGGGAGGACTCTGTGTATTTCTAAATGAGGAATGCTGTTTTTACTTAAATCAGTCTGGCCTAGTTTATGATATTACCAAAGACTTATCCCAAAAATTTGCTAATCAGGCAGATAACTATGCGAAATCCATAGGCAAATGCTACTTTTAACAATCCCACGATATCATCCCATCTCAGGACCTCTCAGCAGCTTAAGAAAAGATGCCTTACCAAGCCTCCCAACTCATTTGCCTGCCTTGTCCCCGGTTCTGTTTCATCGCCTTCACCCTTCTAGGATCAACTAGAAACACAATCACTTATGAATTCCAGGCAATGCGTGGCTAATGCCAAGATGCAGCATGACACCTCTCCAGAACCTGCACATTTTCCTTTCAATCCAAGTCTTGTGAGACCACCCCTCTACACTGGACACTATTCCAACCTTGGCCCAAGGCTTCCTCTACACTACAAAAATTGCAGACTTTTCTTTTAGGTGGCCACACATCCCCCTGTCATGCTCGAAGAAGCCGTAAGAAACATTACCCCTACGCCCTGTCTTTTAATATATAATATAAGAAGATGGGAATGCCTGGCCTCCAAGGTCAAGCCTGGCCATTTTGCCCTTGGTGACCCACATGTACACCTCTGGATGGTCCCCAGGAGCCAGAAAGTCTGAAGTAAGCAGATGACCACAAAGAGAAGTGAAACAACTGGTTTCTGCCTCAACTAATTATCCTCCCCCTGCAACCTGCAACCATTGTTCCTGCTCAGCCTTGCAAAAACCTCCCCCTGGACACTGAGTTTTTCAAGACCCCACACCCCTGCAACTATGTAATTTATGGCAACCTCTACTCTGCTTGCAACCGATACCACCCACGCTTATGATCATGTCTTTTTGTAATAAATGACCCCTACCCTTGTGATAATGCATCCTGTGACACCCTTCTCCTCCCCAAGATTGATTACCACCTTTAACTGACTGCCCCAACCTATAAAACCAACTCCTATCCCACCACCCTCTGCTGACTCTCTTTTTGGAGTCAGCCCACCCACACTTGGGTGAATAAATAGCCATGTTGCTCACACAAAACCTGTTTGGGGGATCTCTTTACTTAAGTGACATGCCTAACACTATTGTCTACATGTGAGGCCAGCTACAACATGGAAATACAGGCTAAGGTAGATTGTTACTTACTTATGAGAGAGCTATTCATTGCAGTTTGATCTCAAATTTGAGATTATTATTTTTTTTCTGAAAAACCAGTATAGTCTCAAGAATTAAGGCTTGAAACTGGATTTGAGCCTGCAATTTTATGTTAATATTAGAGGAGATATGCAGACTCATTTGCACGTGGTAGTACACTCACACATGAACAGAATAACCCAAATTGAAATGAGGCAGAATATAAACCATGTTGTCATCCAAAATGTATCTTTGATTTGGTTCAAGATGTGAATTTGCAACATTCCCTTTATATTCCACCCTAGACCTGTGTCAAGGACACTTAGAATGTTAAAAATGGAAAAACACAACAATTAAGTCAGAATAATAAAAATTATTATAAAAAAAAACTAATCAAATGGTTTGGAGGACCTGTACTGAAAAATTTGCATTATTGTTCAATACATCCCCACTCTTCTCAACAAGTGAAGTGTTGCACATCCATAAAATGAGCTTTCTTAAGGGTCTTGAATAACATTTTGTGTTTAATACACAGGAAAGCAACTTCATAGCTTATCTTCCTCATTATTCATATCTATAAAGATGATGCTCTTAATTCTCTTGGGGTAGCTTACAGATGAATTAATTTAAAAAGAGTATTATTAACATGTCATTTATTGCTCTGCAGCTTTTTTTTTATAGTGAAGTTGCTCCTTTGGAAAATGTGAAGTATCTTTGATGATACATTGATATTTTAATCTACATGAGTTTCATGGAATGTTGACACATTGAGAAGGCATACTAGCTTTTTGAAAGTATGAGTGACCTACGTCAGCCTCAAGTATTCTCATGTTGTCCATTCAGTACTTGAGCAGCAGACATCTAGAGCATATAGTACAGCTGCTTCTAGAGAAATATATGCCCAGTTTGGTGTTCTTGTGGAAATTACAATGCTTCTCATGCTAGAGACACTATCAGCCACGGCTTAACAGAATAACTAAGTGATTGGCCGGGTCCCAGACACCCCATATGGACTCAATCTCTTCGACTGTACCTTTAGTCTATATCCTGACCTTAATTCTTTCAATAAAACAGAGCAGAATTATCATCAGATAAAGAAGGAGCCCTTATTTTAGAAGGACATTTACTGAGAGAAATAGGAAATCCTGTTTTCAAAAGAAAAGAGATATTTATGAGATAAGTAGCATGGGAAGACTATATAGGACAAGCACCAAAAAAAAGGTACAGAAAACTATTGGGAAGAAAGACCTGTGAGCATGGGAATGCTTGAATGAAGATGTGGGCCCCTTGTTGGGCTTCAGTAGCAAAAAGCACCTAGATAAATGTGGAAGAAAGAGAAGGGGAAGAATGTGTATGGAAAGTTAGCATAAACACAAGGGTGGAAATGTTACAGCCCTTGAGAATTTGAGACTATTCAGAAATCTCTTTGACTATAGGTTTTGTAACAGGAAAGTAAAATGTAAGTTTAGAAAGCAGAGTAAGGATTAGATAATGAGCGAAAGGTGGAAATAGTTGGCTGGGTATGGTGGCTCACGCCTGTAATCCCAGCACTTTGGGAGGCTAGACAGGCGGATCATGAGGTCAGGAGATGGAGACCATCCTGGCTAACATGGTGAAACCCCATCTCTACTTAAAATATAAAAATTAGCTGGACATGGTGGCAGGCACCTATAATCCCAGTTACCTGGAGGGCTGAGGCAGGAGAATTGCTTGAATCCAGGAGGCGGAGGTTGCAGTGAGCCAAGATCGTGCTATTGCACTCTAGCCTGGGTGACAGAGCAAGACTCCATCTCAAAAAAAA
>NW_016107906.1:858477-862540 GCF_001604975.1 Cebus imitator
AAGACCCTGCCTCAAAAAAAAAAAAAAAAAAAAAAAAAAAAAAAAAAAAAAAAAAAAAAAAAAAAAAAAAAAAAATAGTTCACAGAAGAACAAAGAACAAATTAAATTAAAAATGCCAACTAGCATGGAAAAAATGTTTAAAGTCACATTGGTTAGTAGAATGTGAATTATGTTTATTGAAGTTACCATTTTAAGCCCTTCAGATAGTCAACAATTAAAAACGTCTAAAGTACCTACCATGGAGAAGACATGCAGTTAAAGATGCTGTAATAATAGTGTACACATACCTGGTCTTTTCTCTTACTACATACATCGGACTGCACTCCATCACCCCTTTGCAATTAGAAATGGCAGCGTCACTAGTTCTAACCAATGAACGGGCAAGACGAATATGCATGAATTTGAAGTCAAAGCACTTAACTGTTATTGCCATTCCCCTGTCTCCTCTTTTCACCTGTCACCATGACGGTGGATGAGACTTTACATGATGGAGGCTTCCAGATGATTGTTGGGATGGCAACCTGAAATTAAAAAAAAAAAAAAAAAAAAAATCTTAGTTACTTCATAAAGTACGTTTTAAAATAACTAAAAGAATATAACTGTATTGTTTGTAACACAAAGGATAAATACTTGAAGGGATGGATATCTCGTTTTACATGATGTGTTTATTATGCAATCCATGCCTGTATCAAAACAATTTATGTACCCCATAAATATATATACCTACTGTGTATTCACCAAAAATAAAATTAAAAATAGAAAAATAACAATTGGCCTAGAGAATTGCCTAAATTCACATCTGACTTTGCTTGAATGAAAAATATGCATTTGTTGTGTTAGCTTCTGAAATTTTGGCATTATTTTCACAGCATATCTAAGTCTACTTAGACTTATACAGCTATTTTCATGCATTGCTGAAATAAATGTAAAGTGCTAAGTCTCTTTGGAAGGCAATCTAATAGCAACTACTAAAATAATAAAAATATATATGAACCCTTTGACTCATCAAATTCACTGTTGGGAATTTATTCTATAGAAATATAAGTACCAATTAGTAAAGATATTACAAGGATACTTGTAGCATTATTTTTGTTTTTTAAATGTACAGTAAAAGAAAATACCCTTATAGTAGGGAATGTTTTAATAATAGTGGTATGTTCTCACAACAGAATGCTACATATCCTTTAGAAAGAATAAACTAGAGTTCTACAAGATGACTGGAGAAGATTTATGCAAGACATATATGTATTTGAACCATGATCCAATTTTTAAAAATAAACAATGATTTTTAAAACTATGATTAAATGCTGCTTATTTATCATATATCTCTGTAGGATTGTATAAGTATAAAGAAAAATAGGAAGAAAAGATGTAGTAGACTGTTGCTTACACTGTGGCTCAGAAACCAATATCCCCAAATACAGCACTTTGATATGCTGAACCGAAGAAGCCTCAGGTCTCTGACCTTACTCCCCACCTCCTATCTCTCAATCCTCTGTCCCTGCCAAAGCACAAGATGTTGTTCTCTGAAGTTCCTTTATCTGCTGGAAGTCTGTACTTGCTAAAGAAAGGAAAAATTACCTCTGGTCCTTTCTCTGAGTTTTCATTATCTGAAGTCATACACTGAAAGGAGGAAAGACTGGTCTTTAACATACTGGAGAGACTTTTGTCACAAACCATTGTCTGCTCTGCTGGCACAATGGGCTGTATCCTGGACAACCATATGTTCCTCAAGCTCACTGAATTCTTCTAGAAACAATTTACAATGCCCCCCACTGCCCACCATCATCCATACTTCCCCATGTCCCTTTCCCTTAAGGAGGAGGATTTAAAACCACTTGTATCCCATTTCATGGTTGAGTATCACCCTCTGATTCTCCCCTGTGTACATTAATCAACTTGTATGACTTTTCTCCTATCAATCTTTTACTAGTTAATTTTTAGCAATCTTTTATAGTGAAAGGAATGTTTTCCCTTGGCCTTTATACGTAACCTGGGTAGGAAGGGGTGAAAGATAAAATATTGATATAGGAAAAGAAGAGTGCACGTTCATTTTATTCATATATATATATATACACACACACACACACACACACACACACACACACATATATATATATAAAACTTTAGAAGTAAGTCAACTCACCAATGGGAAAGAGGCAGAGATTATAGGGAAGATAGTCAACTAATCACAAAGGTACACTGATGCACAATTGGGCCTGCTTTAGAGGGTTAGCCCTAAATTCCAATTTATCCTGGCACAGCTCTGCAAAATATACTGAAGACCAAGAATTCTATTGGAGATAAGCTACAGGAAAAGGTATTTTAGACTTCATGGGTTTCTCCCACATGATGTCTCTCAAGAGTTTCTATTTAGTATTAATATCCTATTTAATACTAATATATATTTAATATATTTTGATTATTTAATATCAATTATGAATTTCACTTAAAGAATATTTCTTGCTTGTTCTGTGCTTAGTAAAATCTAGAAACCAGGTGTTCATTCTCAAATCATATACTATCCCACTGTAACTTTTTAAAAAGTCACTTTTTAATGCTTTGTTTTCCTTTGTCTTTCAAAAACACAAAATTTATTCAGTTTCTTTTAGAAGAAGAAATAATGTCTTTACCTCCATCTTAGAGGAATGAAAAAGGTTTTTCAAACTAGCACTCTGTAGTCTGACAAAATTCTGACAGCATACATTGTCCTGGGACATTTGAAGAACGCCACATTCCCAGTGCATACCCACGTAGACAATTTTCTACATCTCTTTGATTATCGAATATTTTATTTAGTCAATTTGATATATCTCTTTCTGAAATTCATGTAATAAAGACAAATCAGGTTTAATTTTCATAGATTTACATAGCTTTACTGTTTTAAGGCCAATGCAACCATTTAGATTTGATAAGATTTATGTTTGACAAGGTAACTATTTTAGACTTTCCAGAATAATAAAACCTTATTATAGAATTGTTATAGAATTACAATAATAATTATAGAAACAACTATAGTTACATAATAGGCTATCAAATTTAGTACCTCATGGTTGGAAAAAAGAAACCTGTTCTAAAAATATTTGGCAATTATCAACTAATACTAATAGCATTTTAAAGAAATAGACTGCATAGTGTCAAGCATTTTGGTCAGTTCATGGCAAACCGAATCCAACAGCACATCAAAAAACTTATCCATCAAGAACAATTTGGCTTCATCCCTGGGATGCAAGGCTGGTTCAACATATGAAAGTCTATAAATGTAATCCATCATATAAACAGAACCAAAGACAAAAAACACATGATTATCTCAATAGATGCAGAGAGGGCCTTTGACAAAATTCAACAGCACTTTATGCTAAAAACTGTCAATAAACTAGGTATTGATGGAACATATCTCAAAGTACTAAGAGCTATTTTTTGACAAACCCATAGCCAATATCATACTAAATGGCCAAAAACTAGAAGTATTCCATTTGAAAACTGTTATAAGACAAGGATGCCCTCTCTCACCACTCCTATTCAACATAGTATTGGAAGTTCTAACCAGAGCAATCAGGCAAGAAAAAGAAATAAAGGGTATTCAATTAGGAAAAGAGGAGGCCAGATTATCTCTATTTGCAGATGACATGATTGCATATTGAGAAGACCCCATTGTCTCAGCCAAAATCTCCTTAAGCTGCTAAGCAACTTTACCAAAGTATCATGATACGAAATCAATGTGCAAAAATCACAAGCATTCCTACACACCAATAACAGACAGAGTCAAATCATGAGTGAACTCCCATTCACAATTGCTGCAAAGAGAATAAAATACCTAGGAATACAACTACCTCTTCAAGAACAATTACAAACCACTGCTCAAGAAAATAATAGAACACAAACAGATGGAAAAATATTCCATGCTCATGGTTAGGAAGAATCAATATTCTGAAAAATAATTTATAGATTCAGTGCTATCACCATCAAGTTACCATTGACTTTCTTCACAGAATTGGAAAAAAAACACCTTAAATTTCATATGGAACCAGAAAAGAGCCCACATAGCCACAACAATCCTAAG
>NW_016107906.1:862595-886432 GCF_001604975.1 Cebus imitator
ACAGTAATCAAAACAGCATGGTACTGGTACCAAAACAGACATATAGACCAATGCAACAGAACAGAGGCCTCAGAAATAACGCCACACACCTACAACCATCTGATCTTTGACAAACGTGACAAAAGCAATAGGGAATGGATTCCCTGTTTAATAAATGGTGTTGGGAAAACTGGCTAGCCATATGCAGAAAGCTGGAGCTTGATCCCTTCCTTACACCTTATACAAAAATTAACTGAAGATGATTAATTATGAGACCTAACATCATAAAAACCCTAGAAGAAAACCTAGGCAATACCATTCAAGTCATAGGCATGGGCAAAGACTTTATGACTAAAACACCAAAAGCAATGACAACAAAAGCCAAATTTGACAAATGGGACCTAATTAAACTTTAGAGCCTCTGCACAGCAAAAGAAACTATCATTAGAGTGAACTGGCAACCAAAAGAATTGGAAAAAATTTTGGCAATCTACCCATCTGAAAAAGGGCTAATATCCAGAATCTACAAAGAACTAAAATTTATAAGGAAAAAAAAACAACAAGCAACTCCATCAAAAAGTTGGCTAAGGATATGAACAGACACTTCTCAAAAGAAGACATTTATGCAGCCAACAAACATCATCACTGGTCATTAGAGAAATGCAAATGAAAACTACATTGAGATACCATTTCATGCCAGTTACAATGGTGATCATTAAAAAATCAGGAGACCACAGATGCTGGAGAGGATGTGAAGAAACAGGAATGCTTTTATACTGTTGGTGGGACTATAAATTAGTTCCACCATTGTGGAAGACAGGGTGGCAATTCCTCAAGGACCAAGAAATAGAAACACCATTTGACCCAGCAAACCCATTACTGGGTATATACCCAAAGGATTATAAAACATTCTATTATAAAGACACATGCACATATATGTTGACTGTGGCACTGTTCACAATAGCAAACACTTGGAGCCAACCCAAATGCCCATCAATAATAGACTGGATAAAGAAAATGTGGCACATATACACTATAGAATACTATGCAGCCATAAAAAAGGATGAGTTCTTGTCCTTTGCAGGGACATCGATGAAGCTGGAAACCATCATTCTCAGCAAACTGACACAAGAACAGAAAACCAAACACCGCATGTTGTCACTCATAAGTGGGTATTGAATATTGAGAACACATGGATACAGGGAATGGAACATCACACACCAGGGCCTTTTGGGGGTTGGAGGGCTAGGGGAGGGATAGCATTAGGAGAAATACCTAATGTAGATGACGGGTGATGGATGCAGCAAACCACCATGGCACATGTATACCTATGTAACAAACCTGCATGTTCTGCTCATGTACCCCAGAGCTTAAAGTATAATAGTAAAAAAAAAAAAAAAATTTGGTCAGTTTAGTAAATTCAAAAACATTTCTATAAGAACAGGTTACTCAGTAGCATGTACCCTTCTAGCTCCACTGTTGCTTGACTGAGGTTTTGTCTTACAACATGAATGCTCAGGGTATTTAAATACATATTAATAAGAAAAGTAATTTTTTAAATTATTCAGTTCACTACTGCATACAGAAGCTACAGCAATGCCTAGCACATGATAGGCACTCAGTAACTTGTTTGCAAGGAAATAAATAAAAATTTAGAAAAAAATGAAAAACAAAAATGAAAATAAGTTTAGAGTGAAGTTTGAGTAAGACAGACTCTGTTGAATGTGCTGTATTCTGACTTTGGTGATTCAGTGTTGGTAAGGCCTTTTGAAAAGTGGTCTTTAGATGGCTTGAGATAGATAGTATCTCACCTTCCAAATTAGAGACTTGGTAGTCTTTGCTATTTGGTAAAATATACATAATACAAAATTTATCATTTTAGCCATTTGTAAGTATACAGTTCAGTGGCATGAAGTATATTCACACTATTCCTCAACCATTACCACTATCCATATCTGGAACTTTTACATCATCCTAAATTAAAACTGCACCCATTAAATGACCCCCCATTATCAGACCTCCTGCCAGCTCTGATAATACGCTGCTGTACTTTTTATCCCTATGAATTTGAATATTTTAAGTACTTCATAAGTAGAGCTATATATATTTGTTCTTTTGTATCTGGCTTGTTTCACTTAATAAAGCACTCTCTTGTAAACACAGACTACGCACATCAGGTAATTTGCACTAACTGAGGAGTATTTCATCATTTTGTTCAGCAGAACTTCTTAGCCATTCTTGGAGCTTCCTATCAGGTGAGTTAAGTGGGGACTATAACCGTAACGTCTTTATTGGAGTTTATGATCAACACCTAATTCCTGCCTGACTTGCAGCACAGTAATGACACACTCCAAGGGCAGTATTCGAATGTTAATATTACTAGAACACCACATTCTAGATTTGTTTCTCATGTCAAGAAATTGTTTACTATGTTTAAAGATGGAAAGTTTGTCAGACCTACTGACCTTTTGGAGTATCTCTCAATAAGAAAAAGTTGCTCACATTTCTTGGTTGCATTAATGTAAATTTAATTACTTGGTATGCCGGTGGTATAATTTTTCTTCCCTGTAAAGGTAGGTCAGCACATTAGAAAGGTTAAGAATCTCATTCTAATTGGAGCCACAAAATATCGTTAATTAAATCCCCACAGGAGTCCCTCCGGATTGAACTACATATATTGAACTCATAGAAGATTAAATAGTGTAATCCTTTTACTTCTCTAAAGGAGACTAGCATATTTTCTTTTTCAATTATGATCTTTAAACTGCACACTTACATCCTTTCTCTAGCTGAGTATAAGATTTGTAAGTTTCTTTCACAGGAAAAATGTCCCTTTAAATGCATATTCCATTAATAATATTAATACTACTCATAGACCATGTAACGCCTTTTACCCAAAACCAAGATGCCTTGTGTGCAGATTCTCATTTTCTGTCTTTCAGTGTGACAAAATCACAACCAGGTTATCTTTATATCTTTCAAGTCCCTTTACAATGAATCCTAGTATAGACTATTGTAAAAGGATTTCAGAGTCCCATCAGAGAAATTAACTGGTCCATTCCTGTTTCTTCTGGCAAAATTGTACTCGTAATGCAGTATACCCAACTTCCCAAGTGTACTTTGAAACATTTTTACTGTAGGTAAATTCTAAGTATAATTTTACCTTTCTTTATAGCTCCATTTGCCCTCCGGTGATCCATATGAAGTCAGGCAATTCTACATAGTTCTTTTAAAGTTTATGGGGTTTTTCCCAGGAAAGAGATGTGTCAATAACTGTTGCCTGCTGATTTTTTTTTATTGTAAATTTTAAGACAGTGTCTTCTATAGAACTTTCTACTATTGCTGTCCACCTACCCAAAGCTGCTCAATAAGACTAATAAAGCTGTTGAAGACCCTTTGAGAAGTAGTCACACTTTTCCCTATGGGTTCTGAACTCAGTAGTAAATATCAGCCTTTTTGGGTAGGGGAGAGGGGAGTGCTAGAAAATTTGTATTAAAGAAAATGGCTTAGATTTCTGATCAGACTTGTCTTTCTGTTATTTCTGCCCCTGAATCATGTAATTGCTGAGCAGAGAAAGTCTGTTCCCAATCTCTGAACCCCACCTATTACTTCAAGGTCAGAAAGCAGAACACAAGAATTAAGCAACCTAGACAGGTTGAGGATGAGAAAAGAACAGCCCCTTTGGAATACTTAATGCATTAATTCTGATCCAAAGAGGAATACAGGAAAGGGAATGCCAAACTTGCTCCTGCTCACCAGTCAAAGGATTACATGAGAAGTAGTTACAAAGAGATTTAGCTAAAGTAAAAGGTATACCCCAATACCTCCTAGAAAGTAGCACTTGCTATTTTATGTGCCTAACACAATTCAGGAAGAAGGAAAAGATAATGACCCTTAAAGAGAGGCCATCAATAACCTTGGTTTGGTTGCTTCTCTTTCTAATATTGTATTGCTTCTCCTACAAGACCCTATGCTATCTTATGTTATAAAATATCTCTAGGGTACATGTATTTTCCTATGCCTAGAATATGTCTTCTTTCTTGCCTGATAAGCTATTTATGACTTGTCTTTAGGAGCCACTTCAAGTATCAGTTCCATCAATAAAGCTTTTGTGACTCCATAGGATTTCCTCACTAGGCTCACTAAACTGTGCTGCAACTATTTTTTAAATATATCTGTCTCCTTACAAGAGTGTAAAAACATAGAAAATATCTGGCATATAATGTGTTTGTAAGTAAACGAATGAATAAATGAATGAATGAATGAATGCAGAGTTGGAAACCAAAAGACAGAAGTTCTGATACTAGTTTTGTCACTAACTTTGTTATAGCCATTATTTTATTTAATGAATGATGAATAACAAAACCTTATATAACTTCATAGTTACATGCCTCCGATAAAGTAATTTATTTAATCTGATTAACCCATTGTCATTGGGTACCTGTTTTGTGTGTGCTGTGCCTGAAGTTAGGTAAAGTGCAGTTAAGGAGGCAAACACAGTCCTTACCCACAGAAACTTATGTACTAGCAATAAAGAATGCTGAGAAAGCAAGGATATTTTATTAAGATATAAATATAATTGTGGTGAGAACTGAAGATGGAAGAACATTACACATTAATACATGTTTGAGTCCTGGGGTGGGAGAAACTATGGCCTGTCTGTGACACAGTCTGGCAGGAAAGTACATCTTCCAGGAGGTAAGTTATAATAAGTAGAACTTAAAGTATGCTATGTGCCATGCGGTGATTTAAGTACCTGCAAATTAATTCATATAATGATCACCAATATCCCATTGCACAGATGAGAACACAGATGTAAGATGAGGCTGGAGGTAAAAGGAGGTAACATGTCATGCATAACCTTGTATCCTAAGTTATGAGCTTGCATTACAGTCTTTGATAGTGGGAAATCATTATCAAACTTTTAAGCATTACCAGATTTGTGTTTTAGAAAGGCTAGTAACTGCCATGAGGAACATGCGTTAGGTAGAAGAGGGTAATGCCTTATTAATTGAGGGGAGATTATGTCAACCTTAGTAGTCGTCATTTTTAATAAAGTACAGAGTACTGGTATAAGAGTAGTAAACAATCCAAGAGACAATATGAGAGAAATGCCAGGTTAGACGACTCAGTGGATTTCTTGTTCAAAAAATTAAAGGCAGTGTAACAACAAATGGGATAGCTTTGGGAGACAAATGTCCTTAATTCACTAGGGAGTACTTTCAATAGGGAATAAGGAGGATGAGAAGGTTTGAGTGGTGGATGCACAGGTTTTAGACATGTTGAATTTGAGGGATCAGTGCAAAACAAGTGCAGTTATACAAATCCGTGCATAACAAGTCCAATTATGTGAATTATGCAAATCCAATTTGTATTTGTTTTCATAGACCTAGAAATGCAGATGAAGAGAGAGAGTATTGTCAGTACTACATCAGCTCATAGAATCTGTGATGGCTGGTGGTTATGGAAGGCTTTTCAGAGAGCATAATCATGAGTGATGTACAGAATACCTCTTAGCAGTAATTTTGCAAATTAAAATGTAACATTTGAGCTTTAACCTTTTCACAAGTTTTATGATACCACAACAGGCATTCTTCAAAAATGCAGGAATTATTGACATCTGTTGGTCAGTAAAAATGACCTTAAAATTGTATAGTACCTTGATGGCTTCTAAAACATACAAGAAAAGTCAATACATGCTTGCCATGTTTAATGTAATTAAATGTATTTCAATATTCTAGAAACTGAAATCTAATTTCTGGCAAATATTAGAAATGTTCAGAATAAGGTGTTATGGGAATTATAATGGCAATGTTAACTGAGCACTATGTGCCAACTAGTTATATAAGTTCCATGAATGCATTAATTCATGTAATATTCACCATAACCTTTTATGAATGAGAAAGATGAGGCACATAAAGATGAATGGTTAAGTGGAAGTTATCTCAATAAAACCGAGGCAGGTTGACTATAGGACCTGCATTGCTATTGAGGCTCCTGTGAGATGTCCTCGTCCTGTCTCTCCAAATGGAAAGCTGATAGCACTCAGAGCTGCATTGTGCCCTGACAAAATTATATTAATAGTAAAATGTGATGGCATTAATTTTTAAATGTGAGATTATTCAACCAAAAATATTGGAATATTTTTCAGTCTTCATTTAGCACTTCTAAAATAACTGCACAATTCTAATGACTTTGTGTTCTCTTGTGGTGAAGTCTGAAAGCTGAGCTTTTGGCATCTTCTGTCATAGCTAGGATAACACACACCAGGAAAGCTAAGGAAAATGTACAGATAATTAAAATCCAGTAATTGTTTTTCTTCTCAGTTCAAAGGTTTTATCAGCAAATCAGATTATATTAGCATGTAATCATAAAGATAAAAAAGAAAGGGGCTTCCTAGATGATAGACACCCAGTTAGCAACAAACACATCACTACATTTATAGCGTTTGATTGAGCACATTTTCTCTTCCTTGTCTTGTTCCGGAAGCTGCAAGACTTTGTTCCAGAGTCACCTGTTGCTAGAATTATGCAATCCAAGATTACTTAGCCACTGTCTTCTCTTATACTTTTCCAGGTACACAAGGCAAACACAATATAACCTTAACCTCTCAGTTAATTTTACATAAGACCACTATTTTTTTCACATATATACCCATCCAATCTTTCACTCATCTTTCTTTTCTAAACTTTCTTGAGGTTACTTTATGAACAAGTTATCACTTCCTGCTTTGTCTTCCATTCTTTGAGAATTAAAAAACGGATGCACATCATGGCAGACAAAGACAAAAGTAACGTTACAAATGGATACAGTTATATCAAGGAAAAGCAATGCTCTGTGTTTCAAAATGAAGTAAGACAATAGCCAAATCTACTAATGTTTAAAACCCTTGCCGATTCTTAGCAGTCCCCTTTAGACTTTCCATCACCACTTTCCTCTACTTCCTCATCCTCTTTTAATTAAAACTGTACCTTTATAAGCCACATGACTCAAGAGAAATAAGCTAATATTTTAAAAATTCAAGTTTATAGGTTCTTCTGTTTTGTTTCATTACTAGCTGCAAGAGAATTATTTTTCTTCAGCAAATGTGCTGAGTTTCAGCTCCATTATGGGCTCAATAAACTTTTATGTGTTGGCCATGGGACACTCCCCTCCCCTCCTACCACTGCCATTTATAACACTTTATGTGAGAAAATGTTGTGAGTTCCACACAATCAATTTTCAAATAAACTCCTAGAGCATCACATGCTTGTCAGTTGGGAACCGGGTTTAGGGATCCGACTCCTCTGTCTCTGCAGGTCCGGGATCTGTAATGGAAGTTCTTTGTGCTCAGCTGAGAGCTCTCAGCCTCAGTTCAGATAATGCAGTTTCTCTCTCCTCCCTCTGAATATCATGCCTGAGCCTCTGACCCCAACAGGTCTGAAGACCCTTTGCACATGACTTTCACAACAGCAGTGTGGAATTGAAAACATAAACTTGACTTCTAGTCTTTTAACAAATAAATAGGTTACATGAACCACCCCAACTTTGTCTTCTCGATTCACCAAGATCTCTAGGAACTTGTCCGGCATTTAATAGTCTCTCTCCCTCTTTCTTTTTCTCCTTCCTTCCTTTTCCTTGTTCTTTTTCTGTCTTTCATCTACATCATCAGTGTTTATGTACGCATCATGTATGTGTGTGTATATATATACATTTACACATAATATGTGCACATTTTTTTTCTACCACTTTAACTTCAGAACATAGATATTTCTAAATTATCTAATAAGGCTTTTCTTGAAAAGAGCCACAAATAGGTTTTAATTTAGTTATTCAATTTATTAGCCCACATGCAAGTATGCTAATAGAAAAAAAAAAGGATAAACTGAACCACTTGCATTGATGCAGGCATTTAAGGTAATTTTTCTGGTACAGTGAGCATACTGTAGTGAAGCAAGGATAAAAACAACAAAAACTGAAAGACGGATGTTTAGCAATAATCCACAAGGAAGATGTTGGTTGCTTGAATGAGAATGGAAATGGTCAAAATGATGGGAAGCAGTTGGATTCTAAGAGATTCTGAAGGCAGGGCTACAAGGATGTGAGGTGTGAGAGAAGAGAGGAGTCAAGAATGACTCAGAAGCTTTTCCTTGACTAACAGAAAAACCAAGTTGCTGTAAGTCTTCCTGAAGAATAAGTAAGCTGAGACTGAATACCAAGAATTCACTGTACATAGGCTGAGAAAGTGCTAAGAGCCTTCCAGGTGCAATATTGAGTCAGAAATGGGATATATGAATGTTAAAAATTCAGCATCAAGAGGCCAAAGTAGCAGACATTCAAGACAAAGCCAATCTCTGGAATGAAGAATGTATAGTTTTCTAGAATACATGTACATCTCAGAAACAGTGGAAGGTCGCTGAGCAGGGTCTCCTAGCAACAGAAAAGAGGGATATTACAAAAATATATTTCATTGGCATTCACAAAATTATTGAATTAGTGAATTAAAAATAAGTAAATATTTATATTACACTTACTTCTTTTTCTAGAATTTATGAAATATAAAAATAATGTCTGCCATGCAGTAGGTACTCAATGACATTTGGTAAATGAATGAACTTAAATGGGAAGAAACAGAGTCAAATTACTTCTCAATAATATTATTTACTAATTATTGATGACATAATAAAAGCTAGGCATTCTAGTAAAATAAGACATTTATACTTAGTCCTCACTGCAATCTCAAACACCAAATGCAATGAAACTGTTGACATTACAAATGAGGTAAGTGAGATTTGCAGATCAGGAGACTAATGTCACAGAGAATGGCAAGTCAAGAGTGAGCTGAGATCTGAAGAGCTTGTTGGCCAGTTCTTGCCCACCAGACTTAAGTGCCTCATGAAATTTAGCTGTTTCGATCTTTCCCCAGTGAAAGACACTGTTTTATGAAGCATTTTTTTTTTTTTTGAAACTGAGTCTCACTCTATTGCCCAGCCTGGAGTGCCATGGTTTGATCTTGGCTCACTGCAACCTCCACCTCTTGGGTTCAAGTAATTCTCCTGCCTCAGCCTCCCAAGTAGCTGGAATTACAGGTATGCACCATCACGCCTGGCTAATTTTTGTATTTTTGGTTGAGACAGGGTTTCACCATCTTGGCCAGGCTGGTCTCGAACTACTGATCTCAGGTGATCCATTGCCTGGGTCTCCAAAAGGGCTGGTATTACAGGCTAAGCCACCGTGCCTGGCCAGCATTTTCAATCATAATGAACACATATGCTTACCCAACTCATCATACTATTTTTTCTCTTATGACAGCATGGATTCAACAAATACTTGGCACTATTTTCAGAAGAATACCCTTTCTTCAAGTATTTAACCTGTCTTCCAGATTCTCTTTCCAGCATAAACATACAAAACAAATGCTTTATTTTCTTACTCAATACTGTGGAACTGAATTGTCCCCACTCTCCCCTCAATTCACATGTTAAAGCCATAATCTACAATGTGATGGTATTTAGAGATGGGGACTTTGGGAGATAACTAGTTTAGATCAGGTCAATAGGCTGGAACTCTCATGCTGGGATTAGTGCCCTTATAAGAAGAAACACCAGAGAACTTACCCCTCTTTCTCTTTCTGGCATGTGAGGACACAGCAAGAAGGTGGCCATCTCCAAGCCAGGAAGAAGTCCTTTACCAGAACCCAACCATGCTGGCACCCTGGCCTCTCATACTTCTAGCCTCCAGAACAGTGAAAAAATAAATTTATGTTATTGAAGCCACCCAGTCTATGGTATTTTGTTGTATCAGTGTAAGCTAATCCACCCAGGAAACTACACGGGGTGCTGCCAGTGCTCATCTATGTACTTTGCTAGGCTGTGGATGTAATCCTTCACATACAGAGCACTTAGAAGTTTTCAAAACACTTTCCACATCTTTTCCTAGCTTATTTAATCATGACAACAACTTTGTGCAGTATATGTGGAGCATGAATCACAGATGTCTTAGTAGAAAAAGAATTATACTTGTTCTTGTTCTCACCCTTGGTAGGGGTGGAGGTAGATGGGGAATCAAATCCAGCTCTTCCAATTTCATGCCTCTTGCTCCTTCCATGACCACACGAGCAAGGCATTACTACTATAAGGCAGTGACTGGGGGGAGAGATAGCAAGCACAGTGGTTAACAACACAGCCTCTGGAGCCACACACTGGACTTAAATCCTGCCTCTACTACTTTCTACCTTTGCGACATTGGGAACTTGTTAAAGGTTATGTGTTTCAGCTTTCTTGTTTAGAAAATGGGATAATAAAAATATCACATGCATTGTGAGAATCAAATAAGTTAATTCATGCGAAACACTTCAAGTAATGCTTAGTACATAGAAAACACTCTATGAACATTGGAAATAATGTGATTTTTCTTTTGATGCATTTCTAAAAGCTGTGTGTAGTGCCCTGATTGAGTTCTTAGTACTAAAAATCAAATCACCAGATAACTTTCTCTTTCTCATCTATTGTTTTGTTCCACATTGACAGTTACATAAGGTATTTATCATCATCAATTTTACTATAACTCCAAAGATTAATTCTCCATAATTCCTCTTACATCCAGGGTAGAGATACTAGTAATTAATTATAGTCTGCTTTAATCAGCCTCATTATGAACTGCTTGGCAAAAAGCAACTAATCTCTCTCTCTCAGCCTTTGCCCTCTTTTTCTCTCTAGATACATTTTTCTATTGCTTACCATTTAATCATCATCAAAGAAATCCTTTTCTCATTAAAAAACAAAATTTTAACTTCTCTAGAGACCATTATTTACTGTTAGTAGCTTTCTACTAATGAAGCCAATCCTTTCACTGGTTTGCTTTTACCTGCGTATTTTATTCTGCGGAATATTCCCAGAAACATTAGAATTGTTCTTATTCCCATTTGCCAATTGAGCAATGTGTTTTATTTGTGACTGCATCAGGCTGAAGTTAGAATTTTTCTAATTTTGAAACTAGCCTTTTTCTACTATTGTTTTTCCAATCATTTTGTAACTGTATCATGTTAGAAATTTTTTATGAAAGATAGAAAAAGGTAGTGGCCTTAATAGGTATGTCTCAATGAAATTCTAATTTTTCAATAAACTTTTGTCATAGTAGAAAGTAAAAAAGTGATTTGAAATGTACAGTTAATAACTTTAATGCAGCACTTCAGAATATACCTTCTTGGTGACTATAAACTTCAGAGAGAGTGTGCTGGAAAGGAGCAAAAGCTCTGTAGTGATCCTGACTGAACTTATATCTGACCCTACCGTGACTTAGCTCTGTGACCTTTAACTTCTCTGGACTTCTCTTTCCTCATCTGACACGAGACTGTTGGGAGCATTCGTATAGTTAGTGCATGTTCCCAGTCAGGATACGTTAGAGAATGATGAGAAACAATCCAACATCTCTATGGCTTAGCACAACAATGGTTGATTTCTCATTTACACAAAGTCATCTGTGGGTTGGAAAAGGACTCCTCAGCAACTGACCTCTATGCAGCTGTTTGGCAATCCAGGCTGCTTGAAACCTGTGGCTCAGCCATCTGGACGAAAGACCTTTACCTTGCTGCAGCAG
Organism: Cebus imitator; assembly: GCF_001604975.1. Classification (NCBI taxonomy): domain Eukaryota; kingdom Metazoa; phylum Chordata; class Mammalia; order Primates; family Cebidae; genus Cebus; species Cebus imitator. The sequence goes on from NW_016107906.1 coordinate 874,152, forward strand.
GGAAAGAGTCAGGAGGATTGGCATGGGCTTTTCCCTGTCACAGCCCAGAAATGACACACACCACTATCATAGCCTCTGCTAACTGAAAAAAGGCCCATAATGAAGAGAGAAAAATGAATGCTTGCTGAGCATCATGGGCTCTGCCTCAGGATGCAAAGCACTTAGAACAACTCTGGCCGCAGACTGAGGAATCAATCCATGTTAGCTGTTCTTATCCACAGAAGATCAGTATATGATGCTATGAAGTCAAGAACCAGGCTGAGGCCAAAGGCTGTTGTTAGGTTGCTATGAAATGAAATTACAGCAAGTGTCACAGGAAAATCTTGCAGACCTAACCCTGTTTCAAATTAATCTTTCCCAATTCTGCTACCTAAAAATCTTATATCATAGATGAGCCTTGTAACCTTTCCATGACTCAGTTATCTCACCTGTAAAATGGAAATCATTATAGTTGCTTCTTCAGAGAGTATTAGTGGCTAATTGATCTAATGATTTAAGTCACACAGAGCAAGAACTTGTTTCATTTTAGCTATTGTTACTTTATAACCTAGAACTTTGGATATGCTCTTGATCAATTTTGTCTTCAATTTCAGCATCTGTATCTCAAAGACATGATTGATCTTGTATCTAAGAATGCCTTCATATACTCTTATGAACCTATGAGTGATTATTTGTCTGTAGTTGAGAATCCCTAGGCAGCAGAATTTCTTTCTAATAACTTTGAGATTAAGCTCATAATATTCCCAGCCTCATGCCTTTTCCTTTACACTGTGCAAATTCTCCTATTTTCAGGATCAAACCTGACTTAAGAACTGTTTTGTTGCCTCTAGCCCACACTTTATGGAGCTCCACATGAAGTTACCCTACTATCTATTCCATCCTTATCCATTATATTAATTATGATTACTGACACCTTGTCTGAATGTGCACCCCCATATGTCCAACGATTTATCACTCAGAAACCCATTCCCTACTCAAAAGGCTGAATTCTTTCTTCCTCTTGTAGCCCCTTTCACAGTCTAGAAGCCGAAAACTCAATCCAGTGGCTGGAGTTTGCTCCTTACTGATGGTCATCATTATGACAGAAATAGTTGCCTGTATTTCTAGATATCTGAAGATTACTCTGAATTCTTTGCAGATAAGGTTAGCCCATTTGTTGAGAGATTCTGAAACTTCACTCATCAACTAGAGACCTGGCCGATGGCAATAACTGTATGTCTAGGAGAGTTTGCCAGGCAAATCTACCAGAGTTAACTGGGGCTATGGTTCAGGACTAGGGTCCAGGTTGTATCTGTTCTGGTCATTGTTGTAATAAGGCACTCATGCTGTACTGAATGTCATAAAGTCGCGTGCATAATCTCTATGAGAGTATCACTGGCAGAAAAGTGCCTTAATAAGTATATTTTTGCACACCTCACCCCATGATGTGTTGATGCTTACTAAGCAGAAGATACTTAAGAGGCAACACATCAAAGCAGCACTCAGAAATGACCTATAGAAGAAATTTATCTGATGATTAGTGCTGATAAGCATTTCTTCATATGTTTGTTGGTTGCTTTTGTCTTTTGTCTTTTTTTTTTTTTTTTTTTTTTTTTAAGAAGTATCTGTTCTTTGTGAATTTTTTAATGGGTTGTTTTGTGCTTGTTGATTTAGGTTACTTTTAGATTCTGGATATTAGACTTTTGTCAGGTGCATAGTTTGCAAGTATTTTCTCCCATTCTATAAGTTGTATGTTTATTCTGTTGTTAGTTTATTTTGCTGCAGAAGCTCTTAAGTTTAATTAGGTCCGCCTTGTCAATTCGTTTTTTATTGCAGTTGCTTTTGGAGACTTAGCCAAAGTTTTTTTTTTTTTTTTTTTTTTCCAGGCTGATGTTGAGAAGAGTATTTCCTGGGTTTGCTTCTAGGAGTTTTATAGTTAGAAGTGTTACATTTAAATCTTTAATCCATCTTGGTTTTTTAAAAAATACATATGGCAAATTAGGGGTCTAGTTTCATTCCTCTGCATATGGCTAGCCAGTTATCCCAGCTTCACTTATTTTATAGGAGTCCCTTCCCCACTGCTTGTTTTTGTCAGCTTCGTCAAAGATCAGATGGCTGTAGGCACGTGGCTTTATTTCTGGGTTTTCTTTCTGTTCCCTTAGTGTATGTATTTGTTTTGGTACTAGTACCATGCTGGTCTTGGTTACGGCAGCTCTATAGTACAGTTTGAAGTCAGGTAGTGTGATGGCTGCAGCTCTGTTCCTTTTTTTTTTTTTTTAGGATTTCTCTAGCTATTTTGACTATTTTCTTGTTCCATATAAATTTTGGAATAGTTTTTTTCTAATTCTGTGAGAAATTATATTGGTAGTTTAATAGGAATAATGTTAAAACTGTAAATTGTTTCAGATAGAATGACCATTTTAACAATATTGATTCTTCCAGTCCAGAAGCATGCTATGCTTTTCATCTCTGGTTTCTTTTAGCAGTATTTTGTCACTCTCTTTGTTTCATCTCTTTGGTTAGCTATATTCCTAGATACCATCTCATACCAGTCAGAACAGCTGTCTTTAAAAAGCTAAATAATAACAGATGCTGGTGAGGCAATACTTAGACATTTTTGGTGGGAAAGTAAGTTAGTTCAGCCACTGTGGCAAGTAGTTTGGAGATTTCTAAAAGAGCTTAAAACAGAGCTACAGTTCAACTCAGCAATCCTATTACTGTATATATACCCAACAGAAAATAAATTGTTCTACCAAAAAGATATGTACACTCACATGTTCAATGCCATGCTATTCATAGTAGCAAAGACATGAAATCAAGCTAGGTACCCATTACTGGTGAACTCAATAAAGAAAATGTGCTTTATATACATACCACAAAATACTATGCAACCATAAAGAGAGAGAAATCATGCTGTTTGCAGCAACATAGATGCAGCTATAAGCCATAATTCTTAGGGAATTGATGCAGGAACAAAAAAGCAAATACCACATGTTCTCACTTATAAGTGGGAGCTAAACATTGAATATTCATAGACATAAAGATGGGAACAATAGACATGGTGAAGTAAGAGTGAAGAAAGAGGGAGAAGGGCACGGACTGAAAAACTATCATTGACTCCTATGCTCACTACCTGGGTGATGAGATTCATACCCCAGATTGTGAAATCACGCAATATATCTATATAACAAAACTGCACCAACACCCTCTGTATCTACAATAAAAGTTGAAATTATATACAAAGATAGTAATTTCTTTTAAGGAAGACTACCAGTGGTAGCACACAAAAAGAACATTTGAACAGAGATTAGTTCAATTCCTGGCTTCACTACCAACTCTTTAATCCATCTTCGAGCAACATTTTGATCCTTTAGTCCTCTATTTTGTCCATAAAATGAAAGTGATAATGTTAATAAGCTACTATATTTATGAAAACCAAACCAAATACTTTAATCCAGACTTCTCAAGCTTTGTGACTTTGGAGACATTACACGAACTTTCTGTGCCTCAACTGCCTCATTTAACAATGGGAGCTAGTAAGACTGCCTACTCCATAGAATTGTGAGGATTAAATAAAATAATATGTGTGTGTGCTTAGAAATGTGTCTGATACATCAGAAGCATTCAGAATATATTAGTTATTATTAATTATTACTATACAAGTTTCCTATGTTCTTTCAGAGCCATGAAAGATTATAGGAGTGTTATGCCTTAGAAAGCAGGTTCTGATCCACGGGTGTTGCTGGGTGGCAATGAAAAGAATCCAAATAAACAGTCACTTTGGAAACTTTGTTTAAGTTTAATGATGGTAATTTGAGTTGCACCTACCAAATTTCTGTGAGTTCAACTGCTAGCAAAATAAAACTCTTCACTCTTATAAAAAATATTTAGGATCACTGAGCCTCTGCCCTCTGCCTGGGTGATCTTGAGTAAGGGAATACCCAAACCTCAATGTGCTCACATTTAATAGAGAGGTGATATGGTTTGGATTTGTATCCCCTCCCAAATTTCATGTTCGATTGCAATCCCCAATGTTGGAGGTGGGTCTCGGTAGAAGGCGATTAGGTCATGGGGTGGGGTCCTCATAATGGTTTGGCACCATCCCCTTGATACTGTCCTCACAACAGTCAGTGAGTTCTCATGAGATCTCATTTTTTAAAAGTGTGGCACCTCCACTCTCTCTTCTTCCTGCTCTGGCCATTTGAAGTGCCAGTTCCTCCTTCACCTTCTGCCATGATTGTAAGTTTCCTGAGGCCTTCTTAGAGGGTGGCAGGTTCCAACATCATTACCTATATACCTGAGGAACTGAGCCAATTAAATATATTTTCTTTATAAATTACCCAGTTTTAGGTATTTCTTTATAGCAGTATGAGAATAGACTGAAAAGGGGAATTAATTTCTACATTAATTTCTAAATTTCATGTAGCTATAAAATTACTGAATTTTCAGCATATACAAGCCTGTATCTTATTATTTGTCATATACTGTGAGAAGCAATTTTTAAAGTCATAGTTATGAAAATGTTTTAAAGTAAAAAGATTAGCCTAGATCCTTTCAAATTAAATATATGTATAAACACATGGTAGATAGGAAAAAAATTAGGTCCATTTGTTACTGCATTTTTATCTCGATTTCTATCATGCAGAGGTATTTATAAATTTCACATTTTAGCCTTTTTATTTTTTCTATTTTAAATAATTTTCTCTTTTTTATGCTTTCTTTTTTTCAATGTGAACTTCCTTTCACCTTTTTCCTTCTCTGCACCCAAAACAGACACTCTAATATTCATGTATAAAGCTATGTTGCTTGATGAAGGTGGAGAAGAGAAGGAGAAAACAGCAGGAATCCTGAGTTGCCTCATTTTTGCTATTAGAAAAATTTGAAGCATTATTTGGGTTGCCTCCTGAAAAAGACGGTCCAGGTCAAGTACTATAAACTTTCTGCTTTTCTTTGTGAAATTAAAATTCAATCAGAATCTTTGAAAAGGACTCTTGGCTTACTATTTCTGTTTTTATCTTTGGAAGTTTTTCAAAAGTGACACAGAGTCCCTGAAAATCTAAATGGGACACAGTGAAATTACATATTTTAAAGCCCAGTACTATAATTATGCTAATGTAATTGAACTTCACGAATATAGTATGCAAATAAAATTGTCAAGAACTATACCAAATAGAATTGTTCTTAAAGATAGAAAAAAATTGGTTCGGAAATTCTTACAAGGATCACTGTTTCATAAATTCCTAAGCAGTTTATCACCGTTCAATGGCAAAAGTGGTTTAAACGTATCTTTCATATTTAGATAATTTGCACATTTTCTCCTTGGAAGTGACACATTTAGACATAAAGAGGTGAGAAATTAAAATGAAATTCTAATTTCCCAACCAACGAAATGGATCCCCCCTTGGCCAATGAGTCCCCAGAGCAGCCTTGAAAACTGAGTTCTAGGCCATGTAGAGAATGGGAAAACAGACATAATTCCTTACACTTCATTCCTTGCTAACCATCATTAAGCTTTCTTCTCTAAGAGATAAACAGAAACCAGCTCTTTCAAAAGACTCCACTGCTGTGATCAACCAACAGGCAGAAGCTCCTGCACCTCTTTTGCCTGATAAGATACCACCTATCACAAAGTGATTCTGTCAGTCTATGCAGAAGGTTCAGTAAGGCTTTTTGCATCCTCTGCTTTACCTTTTGAAGTCAGAAGGCCTAAAACTCTACCATCAGATCATGCAAACACCGCCATTTTTTGAAGATGGATCCCATGGAGAAGCATGAAGCTTAATCGTACATGTGTATGTTTCTCCTTGCATCAATATTTGTAACTCCTCCTGTAGCTTATTGAATATGTATATTCAGCCATCTTACTCAGCAGAAATTCCTGTTCTCTTTGCTCTTCTCTTCAAGTATCTTGTTTCTTGCTTCTGGCAGGAAAGATATCCTTCTCAGTCTATTAGGATACAGGCTGCATCCCTTTATGAGAAACAAAGCTCTCCTTTCCAGATTTACAAAGCTCATCATTCTCAAGTTGATGGAGTAGAAAAATTGTATCTATTGCAATGGAAAGGTTTAAAGTATTAATATCTGGAAAGGGTTTAGCTGTTATACCTTAAATGTAAACAGGCTTCTCTCCAATTAGAACTCAACGTAACATATCACATTTTATGAAATGTAGTTTAAACATGTTTTTTGTGTGTTGATTTTTACCTCAGTAAATATCGTAGCAAAAAGCTGGTTTGAGCCATCACAATGGCCTGTAGTCTCTCAGTGGTTATTATATAAAGGCTCTGAGAAAGCCATTTGAAGGGCTCAATGAGGATAGAAACGACTTAGGTCCTGCTCCCTCTGCTTGGGCCTTCCTGCCTGCCTTGGCCCAGAAACCTATCTGGTTGTTTGCTATGACCCTCTTCTGCTGCTTACCTATTTGACCCTTCATTGCCTAGCCCTTCTGAGAACTACCCAGAACAGAACAGAATCATGAAGAAAATACATATGAACAGAAGGACTGAGGTTTTTTGTTTGTGGTGTTTTACATTTTAGTATTACAAAATTAACATTTGCTTATTTGAGAAAAATACACACAGAAAACTGAACGAAATGAGGGGAAAAACACCCAATCCTGTAAGTCTAACAGCAAGAAATCAACTTTGATAGTATTTTAGCATTCTGTTCAGATCCTGTGTTACTTTTAAATGCAATGCAGAGATTTCTCTTTATTTTATATATATGTATATATTTTTTAACTGAAAACAGTACTGTATATATTTCCCCATGTTATTCAGCATTATGTTTAACATCAGCATACTATTCCACCACATGGGAGTAGCTTGGTTTATGCAAATACTGCCCCAGTGTTGGACAGAGACTATGAAGTTGGTACTGATGAACTACGCATAGGGTTCAAATTTGCATATGGTAGAGACTAAAGAAGGCAAGTGAGAAATCAACTTAAAACTTTTTTTTCCCTTTTATTCAGCAAAGTGGAATATTCTTTGAGATGACTTCATCCAAAAAATGTTAATGTAAAAGTATATCTTTAGGCAGACCAAAAAATGTATTATAATAGGTACATGCTTTCTACTATTTAAAATTCTGGATTTAACTTTTAGAAGAATAAAACTCATTTTAGCAATATTATCTTCTCAACCAAAAGCCATGATTGATTTATGGTCGTGGGTGGTGTTTGAATTAGTTACTCTAGAATAGCTTAATTAAATAAATGGGTGGGCTGGTATTGATACATTTCTGCCAGATGATCATTGGATTGCACATACCGGCATCTCTCCCCAAACCTTCAGTTTTGAAAAAAAATTCTTTTTAGGATAAGCCACACGCTATCTAGGGTTCTGCACTCATTAATAGTTGTTTAACGTTTGTGTAAGAGGATAATGCCTTAAATGGTGATTGGTGATTCCTTTGTGATATAGCTTTTTTTTTTTTTTTTTTTTTAGATGGAGTTTTGCTCTTGTAGCCCAGGCTACAAGTGGTGCCATCTCAGCTTACTGCAACCTCAGCTTCTGGGGTTCAAGTGATTCTCCTGTCTCAGGCTCCCGAGTAGCTGGGATTACAGGTGCCTGCCACCACACCCAGCTAATTTTTAAGTAGAGACAGTGTTACACCATATTTGCCAGGCTGGTCTCAAACTACTGACCTCAGCTGATCTGCCAGCCTCGGCCTCCCAAAGTGTTGGGCTTACAGGTAAGAGCCACTGCGCCCAGCCAATGTAGCATCATTTTTATCATGAGTTCCCAGAGGCCCCTCTTCAACGTTTTCTATTAAAACTTTTACTTTAGGCAATTTGTGTATGATAATCATAGAAGAGTTTCCTTTCCAAAGGGACTAAGTATCATACTGAGAGTTTTAAATGCTACCAGTGACATAGCCTGCAGATGGGGATGTGGGAGGCAGGTAACCTTAGACAAATTGTATTTCTTCCTTTGCCTGAGATCTCTATCCCTAATTTTTAATCCTGGTTACCTGTCTTATACAACTCATATTGTTTGGCTGTGTCCCCACCCAAATCTCATTGAGTTGTGACTCCCACAATGCCCATGTGTCATGGGAGAGGTAACAGAATTATGAAAATGAGTCTTTCCTGAGTTGTTCTTGTGATATTGAATGATTCTCACAAGATCGGATAGTTTTAAAAATGGGAATTTTCTACAGAAGCTCTCTTTGCTGCCATCCCTGTAAGATGCCAGTTGCTTCTTCTTGCTTTTCATCACTATTGTGAGACCTCCCCAGCCATGTGGAACTGTGAGTCCAATTAAACCTCTTTTTTTTTAAAGTGTCCAGTCTTGGGTATGTCTTTATCAGGAGTGTAAAAATGGATGAATACAGTAAATTGGTACCAGTATAGTGGGGCACTGCTGAAAAGATACCTGAAAATATAGAAGTGACTTTGGAACAGTTTGGAGGGCTCAGAAGAAGACAGAAAAATGTGAGAAAGTTTGGAACTTCCTAGAGACTTGCTTAATGGCTTTGCCCAAAATGCTGATAGCAACATGGACAATAAAGTCCAGGCTGAGGTGGTCTTAGATGAAAATGAGTAACTTTTTGGGAACTGGAGCAAAGGTGACTCTTGTTATGTTTTAGCAGAGACTGGTGACCTTTTGCCCCTGCCCTGGAGACTTGCAGAACTTTGAACTTGAAAAAGATAACTTGAGAAATATTAGGCAGAAGAAATTTCTCAACAGCAAAGCATTCACGATGTGACTTGGGTGCTGCTAAAGGCATTCAGTTTTATAAAGTAAACAGAGCATAAAAGTTTGGAAAATTTGCAGCCTAATAATGTGATAGAAAAAAAAAATCCCATTTTCAGAGAAATTCAAGCCACTGCAGAATTTTTGCAACTGACAAGGAGCTTAATGTTAATTCCTACCACAATGGGGAAAAATGTCTTCAGGGCAACCCCTCCCATCACAGGCCAGAAGGTTTAGGAGAAAAAACTTTTGGTGGGCCAAGTCTAGAGTCCCTCTGCTGTATGCATTCTAGTTACTTGGTGCCTGTGTCCCAGCTGCTCCCGCCTTGGGTACAAGCCCCCAAGCCTTGTTATTTCCTGTGTGGTCTTGAGCCTGTGAGTACATGGAAGAATTGAGGTTTGGGAACCTTTAGCTAGGTTTCAGAATATGTATGAAAATGCCTGGAAGGCCAGGCAGAAATCTGCTGCAGGGGTGGGGCCCTCATGGAGAACCACTCTAGGGCAGTGGGAAGGGAAATGTAGAGTTGGAGCCCCACAGAGTCCTTACTGGGGCACTGCTTAGTGGAGCTGTGAGAAGAGGATCACTGTTCTTCAGACCCCAACATGGTAGATCCACTGATAGCTTGCACCGTGCACCTGGAAAAGCCGCCAACACTCAATGCCAGCCTGTGAAAGCAGCTGGGAGGGAGGCTGTACCCTGCAAAGCCACAGGGGCACAGCTGCCTAAGATCATGGGAACCCATCTCTTGCATCAGTGCGAACTGGATGTGAGATATGGAGTCAAAGAAGATCATTCTGGAGCTTTAAGGTTTGACTGCTGTGCTGGTTTTCAGACTTGCATGGGGCCTGTTGCCCCTTTGTTTTGGCTGATTTCTCCCATTTGGAATGGCTGTCTTTACTCAATGCTATATCCCCCTTGTATCTAGGAAGTAACTATCTTGCTTTTGATTTTACAGGCTCATAGGCAGGCCCTCGTGCTTTGACTTACCTTTCCCTAAGATTGATAGGCCTCCCCAGCCATGTGGAATTTTGAGTCCAATTAAACCTCTTTTGTTTGTAAATTGCCCAGTCTTGGGCACGCCTTTATCAGCAGTGTAAAAACGGACTCATACAACAGCCAATTGCGTACTGCCCATTTACCCTGCTTGGGCTCTCTGAAACCTAAAAACCAGCTATCCCAAACTGAAATGTATCATCATTGCCACCTAAGGCACCTCATGATTGCTTTTCTTTATCTCAGTTTGTGGTCTCAACCGTCTTGTCAATCACCTTGGAGAGAAAGCTGGGTGTCACATAGGTTCCTCCTACTCCCTTACTCCTTAATCAGCTAGAAAATCCTGACATTTCCATCCCCTGCATGTTTCGCAAGTCTGTGCTGTCCTAATGGTCTAGTTCAGACTTGTCTCATCACCTGATTACGTAAACAGGCTCTTAACTGGTTCCATATTTCTTGACTTTTCCACTTTATATCAATAGCTCCACAGTGGCTTTCTGAAAAACAAATCTCATGTCTCTGGATAAATCCCTTCAACCCTGCCCACCACTGCACCATATTTGTCACAGTGTGGTCTTCCAACCACCTGCTTAATGATAGCCTGGGGGCTGACAGGGATGGTTCAAAACATGCAGAAGGCTGAAGCACAGGTCTCACAATCAGAATCTAGTTGGTGAGAATTCAGGATCTGGATCATCAAACAAGATCTCAAGGTGATATTTTACACCCAATTCTTAGGAACCACTGATCTACCTACAGAAAGAAATCAAGTTTTTACATCTGGTTCTTGCTTACTTAACTGACCTTGTAAAAGTGTGCTGCTTTCAGCTCTTTCATGATGCTGGTGGCTCACAGATGCTTGCCTTCCCTCAGCACTTTCATATTAAAGTGGCCTTTCCAAGCTTCTTGCCTGACTCCAAAGTAAAGCATGGTGATCTCTGCTTACTTTGACATTCAGGATGTGGTCCTCAGGCCAGCAGCTTCTGTTTCACATGAGGGCTTGTTAGAAATGTGTGATCTCAGGTCCTATTTGAGATGTGCAGAATAAGAATGTTCCTACTGACAAGATTCTCAGTTGATCTCTATGCACAAATCTAACAAGCACTGCTTTGGGAAAACTTATCAGATCTCTACAGCTGGACAAAGATTGGTTCTTTGACTCTAAGAACACTCTGTACACATCTGTTTTGACCACTTAATGGTGCCTGCTGGAGGGCAAGAAATATATCTTATCATCTCCAAATTTTCAGCCCTCTCCTATTGTCCCCTGGCATATGAAGCAATTCAACAAATGTTTATTTAAACTGAACTGACCTACAGGTCAGCCTGGAACTGAAATGCTGCATCCTTGGTGAAATATTCTTTTGCACAGATTGGTCACACTTTCATTTTTGGATGCTCTTGCTTTTGGCTGAGCTGATGCTGTTTTTGCCTCTTCTAAATTCACAGATGGTCTCAAGCGTTTACTCACGGAGAGTGGATTGCTGCCCGATGTGGATTGCTATGGGCCAGGCAGCTGGGCTTCCCTGTTGGTTACCAGCCAGGCCCTGCTGATTGAAACTTCCTTCAGGGACTGAAGTAAATAAGGCTCCTAGAGCAGCCTTATTTGAGTTCAGGTGTGAGTCTGGTGGGGATGGAGCTTCTTGTTTATCAGGAAGTTGTCTGACACCGCATATGTCTAGGCTACTGAAGTTACTTATGCTGTTTTAATTTAAAACTCTTCAGCATCAAACTTCTATGACTTGACTCCAAAATACCTTGCTAGTCATTCTCCATCCTCTCCCTCATGTACCATTAGACTGCAAACTATATATATAAAAGCAGTGTGTCTATTTCTGCTTCTCAGTGTATTTCCTAACCTCTAGCACAGCACCTGGCATATGAGTGGAAGGAATGAATGAATGACATCTCAAATTGTACTGTGGGGTAGAGTTTCATGTATTTTCACCCACATAGTCTTTTCATTCCTCTGCATTTATTTGCTTGTCTATAAAAAGCATAATCTTTTTGAAGCATATTACACTTTAAGAGGCTGATTCTAATCTTTTAACACCAGCAGTTTTTAGAATGCTTTTTAATCTAAGAATTTTATTTAAATTTCCCAAAATAATAATTAATTCAGTCACTGATTTAACATGATTTGAAGCCTTAAAGAAAAACCATAGTATGCAAATGCTGTGATATAAAAAACTATGGACTGAATTTGACTCACATATTTTTTTTCTTACATAATATGTATTTGAATGTTTTTGAATAAGGCATGTAGTCAATAGTTTGCCACCGGATTCAATATTCCTGATTGTCTTACATGCAGCATGCTTCACTCAGTATCTTGTAATCTTAGCATCTTTTGGGCTGTTTGCAACTCGTAGGTAGAGGAGAACACATTGGCTTTGGAGTCAGACCATCTGTGCTCAACCCTAGCCCTAGCACTTACTAGTTTTAAGGTCTGAGGTAAATCATTGATGTATTTTTTATATGTAAGAATGATATAGGCCGGGCGCAGTGGCTCAAGCCTGTAATCCCAGCACTTTGGGAGGCCGAGGCGGGTGGATCACGAGGTCAAGAGATCGAGACCATCCTGGTCAACATGGTGAAACCCCGTCTCTA
>NW_016107906.1:886572-929872 GCF_001604975.1 Cebus imitator
AAAGAATGATATAATATCAGTAATTACCTAACAGGATTAAGAAATTAATTTATCTCATAATCAACCACATGCAAAACCTGGACATTCCACAAATACTTTCTGGGCTCCAGTTATCCCTCTGATTTTGTAAAAATTGAGTATGTCTACACGAAATGCTCTTGTTACCTTTTGCATGAGACCTTCTTACATCCCGAGTCAGAATGTATTAATTGTGTACATGTCCTCCCAATGCACACTGTCTACTCCTTGTCTTAGAAGTTGTGGTGTTCTAACCCTGACTATAGGTATGTAAATGTCTGTTTTCTCTGTTTACTTTGAGCAACAAGAGGGCAAATCCTGGGCCTTGTCCATCTTCACCCCTGCAGCACCCAAAATGCCTTGTACAAATTCATATATAAAATTTGTATATGGAACTGAAAAACACGTTGTAAAAGCATAGCGTTGGGGAGTATGGGGTCTACGACTGGCTCCCTCACTCATTGGCTGTGGGGTGTTGGACATCTTAAGTAATCTCTAAGTTTAGGTTTTCTATTTGTGAAATTGTCAAGTGGGACCATAATAAAATCCCTCTCTGAAAGAAGTGTGAGCATTAAATTACAAGACTACTATATATTTTACATATTCATTTTTATCTTCATATTTTCTTCTTATACTGTTACCAGCTGCCAAATAAGCCACAATTGAGAAGCCTGGCTTTGCTAATCCTCACTAGCCATTCAATTTCAGTAAAACTCGTAACTGATGCTCAAGAAAAATAGCTGTTGAAGGCAAAGCTTTAACTCAAAACCATAAAAAGATTTTTTGATGCGGAGTTTAAGATGCAGGAGGTAGCTTAACCATCATGGGATTTTGGCTGCAGTTCATCACAAATAAACCTTTTATGGGTAATTTATGTTGAAGCTGTTCCTGTCATATGAAAGAGGGTTTAATCTGCAAAGCACATACTTCTTTATTACCAGATGATTCATTGAAAATCCCAATTTGTGATGATCTGCCTAGTGGAAGGGCTGTTGGTCGTAAAATATCATAGAAGAAAATTCAACGATGAATATTATTTATGCCAAAGACATTTGTATTAGCTATACATATACCTATGTGTGTGCATTAAAATTATGTCAGAACTGACAATTAGAATAAGACCTGAGGAAGGGTATGTGTCAGCAATTCTGATCAGCTGTAAAAGATAGTTTTTGATACAGAAATGAGTTCAGCAGCTCATAGGCCAAAAGATACCTTTCTCAGTAAGGCCACATATTCTTAGACACTCTGATTAGCAAAGGAATTAAGAGACGTAAAAGGAAAGAAAAAAAAAAAAAAAAAAAAAAAAAAAAAAAAAAAAAAAAAGCTTTCTATACCAGATATCTCCAACTTGCTGAATTATTTCCCTGTAGTTCCACATGCATAGAAAGCAAATTAACTCACTAATGTCCCATGAGTACCATCCAGTGCCCTCTGGAAGTGATGCTGTTTAAAATATGATACTTGTTACTAATAGCATTTACTTTGCAATTAGTAGCTTTAAAAAAAGTCCTCTGTAAATACAAATTTCTTTTTTAAATTTGAAATATATATATTTTATTTCAATATGCAGGTTTTTCTCATTTCTCATCATTTTTTTTTAAATCATAGTTTCAAGTTCTTCATACATTTGAGCAAAATTAGACCCATTATAACTTGTCCTAATGTGCTCAGGTGGATACTAATGTGGTGGAAGAAGATGAGAGTTTTCTGAGAGACAAATATATCCCAATTTACTCCCTATTACATATCTCTTTATTCATCCATCACTTTGCTTCCTGTAGATACAATAGGAGCTTCTGCCAAAACATTGCCGCTTCATAGAGGCCTAATTGTATATGTTGTCATTATATGGCAATTTTCATTAACTTGTGACATATGTGATTATGTGAATATGGAATAACAAAACAAACTGAATCAACAATTGTTAATTATAATATTTAGTATTTCTTACTGATGTACTAGTTGAAAGCTTGTTGTCATTTAATCCCCAAAATAATCCCACAAAACAAACTTTTTCCTTTTTAAAAAAAATTTTTTTTTAAACTTTTAAGTTCAGGAGTACAGGTGCAGGTTTGTTATATAGATAAGCTTGTGCCATGCGGGTTATTGTACAGATTATTTCATCACCCAAGTATTAAGCTTAGTACTCATTGTTTTTCCTGATCCTCTCTCTCCTCCCACCCTCCACCTTCTGAAAGGCCCCAGTGTGTGTTGTTTCCCTCTACATGTCCATGTGTTCTCATCATTTGGCTCCCACTTATAAGTGAGAACATGTGGTATTTGGGGTTCTGTTCCTGTGTTAGTTTGCTAAAGATAATGCCCTCCAGCACCATCCATGTCCCTGCAAAGGACATGATCTTCTTTTCCATGGCTGTATAGTATTCCATGGTGTGTATATACCACATTTTCGTTATCCAGCCTGTCATTGATGGGCATTTAGGTTGATTCCATGTCTTTGCTATTGTGAATAGTGTTGCAATGAACATACGCATGCATGTGTCTTTATAATAGAATAATTTATACTCCTTTGGGTATATACCCCATAATGGGATTGTTGGGTTGAACAGTATTTCTATCTTTAGGTCTTTGAGGAAATGACACATTGTCTTCCACAACAGTAATATAAGCATTTTTTTTTTCCTCCACAACCTCACCAGCATCTTAAAATAGACTTATATTTTATGTCTGTTATATATATATATATATATATATATATTATTTATGTATGTATATATTTATTTTCTTTCTTTTACCAAGAACACTTTGTAAAAAAGAAAAATACAGGCCAGGTGCAGTGGCCCATGCTTGTAATCCCACCACTTTGGGAAACTGAAGTGAGAGGATTGCTTGAGCCCAGGAATTTAAGACCAGGCTAAGCAACATAGTGAGACCTCATCTCTATAAAAAATGTAAAACTTAGCTGGGCATAGTAGTGTGAGCCTGTGGTTCCAGTTACTTGGGAGGCTGAGGTGGGATGATCACTTGAACCCAGGAGGTTGAGGCTGCTGTGAGCCATGATTGTACAACTGAACTCCAGCCTAGGTGAAAAAGTAAGACCCTGTCTGAAAAGAGGAAAACTACAAAAACATATCAGTATGATTACCTCTTAATTCATTTCTGTTCTTTGATTTTCCAGATATAATTAAAACTAACACTTTGGTCTATGAGTGCTTCCAAGTCCTTTCGTTAATGCATAGGTATGAGTTTTCAAATGAATATAAAATGTTCTATGATGTGCCTTTTTATTTAGTAGTAAATTGTGGACATCTTTTCATGCTGGAATACATATATATGTTATATACCTTTAATATTATTCCAGTCTTATAGATAGAAAACTGATGCTTTAAAAGAGTAAGTAAATTGTCCAGTACATAGTTTAGCTGAAATTTTAGCTTGTACAAGTCTGATTTTAGGGCCTATACTTATACTTTAATGAAAGATTTTACTGAATTAAAAAAACAGAAATAATAATTTAAACCTCTTCACAGAAAATTCTAGACATCAAAAAGAGGAATAGGTAAGTGTGCACAATACTATTTAAGACACGGATTTTTTCCTTTGTTTCTATACTTGTAACCATTATACATCTGCTTCTCTGAATGTACTGTGTGCATTCAATTGCAGATATTCTGAGGACTATAAATTTATTTTCCAAAATTGTGTGATTTCATGTCTCCTGCTCTTAAATTCAAGAAAGTTACCTATAGTTAAAAATATACAACTTCACTCTAAATTACTTATAGTGCTCTAACGAACTTCTTAAAAAATGACCAACGTCCTCAGGACAAAATGAACCTACTTTATCCATCTTAAGAACTGTTTCTCTTTTGGAAAAACTTTTTCATAACAGTCACTTTATAATCAAAAGTTATGGTGCTTAGGCAATGGGAACATTCCATTTGGTGAAACAATTCTAGTCTTTTTTAAAAACTTTGTCTCAATTGGATGGAGAGAAGATTGACACCGAAGACTTTAGAGGATTTTGTTAAGAGCTCATGGAATATTCATTCATCCAATGGTATTCATTGAATATTTTCTTTTCTTTTCTTTTTTTTTTTTAAGTACTGAGCTAGTCTTAAGCAATTAAACTGAGAGCAGTGAGGACAGTCTGGAGCCCACATTCTATTTGACAACTAAATTCTAATGGGAATAGTTGGAGATTGGCTAAAAGTTTTTTCCAGCTCATTTTGAAAAGAGATTGCAATAAAATTATAATTAAATTATGTAAATACAAACTTTGTCTGGCATTAACCACTTTTTCTTGAGTTTTTTATTTTTTGTTTTTTTGCCAGCTACTAAAAGTCTTCAAGAGTATCTTCCTCTAATAGATCAAATACATTTTTAAATACCCTGAACAGTTTCCCTTTATTTGTGCCAGTGAAGTAACTAAAACCTTCCACTAACCTAATTCTTAACTTGGTATCAGTATCATTCTAAGATTGACAAGCCTTTTTTGGCTTAATTCCCAAAAGGAAGGCCAGCAGAGCTTTATAATTATTCTTGTTCTTTTTAAGGCTCCACTTTGGAAACAAAGTGATTGAGAGGCGCATTCTAGGAGAAACTCATCAGTGTGAGCTCAGCCACTTTCATGATGATTTGGAAGTTGATGTTATTTTTTTGGGTCAGATTAAAACCTGGCATTTTGTTTAGCCAATTCCTCTGTTTAATTATAGAGGTGAGATAGCTGCCAGGGGAGTAGTTCAGTTAATGATTACAGAAATCCCAATGTAGCTAAAAAAACAGGATAGAACAAAAGCTGATTTCAGCCAAACGGACTGTAAAAAATGTGGGCATTAAAAAATTATTTATCCATTGGAATCAAATCGAGTTGCCTAATATTAATGGCAATGCTACTAAGAAAATTCCTCATTCCATCTCTCCTTTTATATTAAGACTGAGTCTGATTTTTAAAGTAGCTGTAAAAGTCTGGACAAGAGCAAAACTATAATGTTTTCTTTATAATAAGTTATTTTTTCTTAATAATAAAGGGGACCATATTTTACTGATTAAAAACCCTGAAATAATCATTTAGTATAAATGTCTTCTGAGCAAATTCTAGACACCCAAAGAGAGAAAAAGGCAAGTGTGCACAAACTATTCGAGATATTGATTTTCTTTTTCCTTTTTTCCATCAAATTAAACAGTTAATTAGTATACAGGCTTTATTTGAGGAATGCACATCTTTAGCTAACTTATATTAATCAGTGGTACCATGAGGATTGTTATTATTACCACCAGTATCACATGCAATTTGTTTTACAAAAACTTTGTGATTTAAATCAGTTAATTCTTTGTAGAGCTGACCAAATTACTTTTCAGGGTTCATGTTTTTATTTCAATAGTTAATACTCTTAAAACTCTCTGCAATTATACTACATGACAGTACATTTGTTAAGCTCCATTAATCCTAAATTCTCTGTCTAGTGCAATGGTTACCAAATGCATAGCTTTAAAAATAACACAGTTGCATTTAAATAGAAATATAGACATTTGAACTTTTAATATTTTTAAGAAATGCATTACTGACTGTTCTCTTGAAGTTAAAACTTCTTAAGAAATAAAGAATTACATGTTCTCTTTATTTTTAGTTACCAATTAATTATAGCAAGTTTTCCTCTATTTTCCCAGTTAGGAAAGACACTATACAGCTTTGAATATTTGTTACTGTATTTGAAATTTTTTTTTAAGTTCAAAGTTATATTAAAAGAATTATATTACATAATGGCCTATGATGCAGACAAAGAAGTATCCATTTTTAAATGATGTTGTATGAAACATTGAGGATGGGGTATGAAGACAAGAATGCACTTTTGCTAATACCTAGTTTGATTTTATGGTAATTTATTTTCCTCCTTTCCTAAAATACAAACCTCTCCCTGCCATTCCTCTTCAAAATCCTCTAACGGCTACACAATTCCTTAGGATACTAGAAATCCTTGTAATATGCCTTAGGACACTTTTGTGATGAACCCTGTGTGACATGCCCAAAACCACTTCCTAATGCATCATTTTAGTGTATAACATTTCAGTTATTGTATATATGTTGCTTTCTCTCATTTTCAAATGATCAGATCATCTGGTTCAAATGCCTATTTTTATGTCAAGCTAATCTCTACATATTCTTCGGAGGTGTGTATTCTTCACTTTGTTAGTAACTTAGCGTGTCCTTTTCTGAAATCTTATGCCCCTCTTTTCTGTCACTTTGCACGAAGGACTAAAATAGCAACTAAAAATGGATAGTATCCATATAAACATATATAGTTCAACAGCAGAAAACCAAATAACCTGATTTTTTTTTAATGAGCAAAAGGCATGATTTTTTTTCCTAAGGACTACGTAAAAATAGCTAACAGCTATATTAAAATATGCTCAACATCATTAATCATCAGGAAATACAAATTAACACCACAATGAGATGTCACTTCATACCTGTTAGAATGGCTATTGTCAAAAAAAACGTGATAAGTGTTGTCAGGGCATGGAGAAAAAGGGACAATTGTATACTGCTGATGGAATGTAAAATAGTTCAACCATTAGGAAAGTAGTATGGAGGTTCCTCAAAAAATTAAAAGCAGAACTACCATGTGACTCAATAATCGCTGTGTTGATTACTTACATACCCAAAGGAAATAAAATCAGCACTTCACAGAGGTATATACACTCCCATGTTCATTGCAGTATTATTTATAACAGCTAAAAATATAAAAACAGTGTCCAATGACAGATGAATGGATAAAAAAATTGTAAGATACATATGTATAGCCATACATACATATATGTAAGTTCACACACACACACACACACACACGCAATGGGATAGTAACCCTTAGAAAATGAGATATTGCTAATCGTGACAACATGAACATTATGCTAAGTGAAATAGGACAGACACAGAAAGAAAAATACTGTAGGATCTAAGTTATATGCAGAATCTAAAAAACAATGTCTAAAAGATAGAAGAGTAGAATGGTGGCTAATAGGGATAGGGAGGGTTAGGAAATGGGGAGAAATAAGTTAAAGCTTGCAGATTTGCAGTTAGGATGAATAAGACTAGACATCTAACTTACAGCAAGCATAAGGACTATAGCTACTAATATTTTATTTTACACTGAAAATTTTCAAACAAACATTTTAGGTACTCTCAACACATAAACACACAAAGGTAACTATAGAAGGTGATGGATATGTAAATTTGTTTGACTATAGTAATGATTTTATACACACACACACACACACACACACACACACACACACATCCTGCATACTTTATACAATAAAATATATTTTTCAAAACTGGTTACGTAGGCTGGGTGCAGTGGCTCACACCTGTAATCACACCACTTTGGGTGGCTGAGGCAGTTGGATCATGAGGTCAAGAGATTGAGACCATTCTGGCCAATATGGTAAAAACCCATCCCTACTAAAAATATAAAAAATTAGCTGGGCATGGTGGTGCACACCCATAATCCCAGCTACTTCGTAGGTTAAGGCAGGAGAATCACTTGAATCTGGGAGGCAGAGGTTGCAGTGAGCCAAGATCGCATAACAACACTCCAGCTTGGTAACAGAATAAGACTTGGTCTCAAAAAAAGAAAAGAAAAAAAAAAAAAACTGGTTAAGCTATCTTATTTAGAACTGTCATTGCATGTGGTACTTATTAATATAGACTCATTAACATTTTCAGTAATTATTCATTTAATGACCTACCTTCCTTGGTGTAGACAATAATTATAATTTATAATTCTAGAGAGAGTCAACGCCTATTTGGTTTTCGGTATATCTTGAATGTCGTGCACAGTGCCTGACACGTAATAGGTGGTAAAAAATGTCTTGTAAATGGTGTCGACTAGGTCTTGTTTATAAATATATAATTATCGGAGGGAATAATGCTTACCTCAAAGACTACACTGAAGAGTAAAATAAACGATGCCTGTTATAGCATCTGACATTAAAAAATGTTATTTTTATAGTTTTCCATTTCTTCATGGACAAAATTGTTCAGATATTTCCATTAAAGTCCAGAGATGATTGTGCTAACTTGGCCAAAATGGTCTCCAACAAATATCATAGGCCTTCTATGAAAAAAAAAAATGCAATGTTTAACTTTCACTTTAAGCATATTTAGATCTTTGGATCTTGGTAGGTAAAAGTGGAAGATAGGACCTTCACAGAAAAAAAAAAAAAAAATAGATGTCTTGTGGGTTACTTGAATTTTTTTTTTTTAATATTTCATTCTGAGGGCATTTGTATCATGAATTGCTTTGTGTAGTTTTGGTTGTGGTGGCTATGGGCATATATATACAACTTGTATAGTCTACCAATATCAACATTTTACTAATTTGTGTGAAGTGTAGAATACTTACTTGAATTTACTATTATGTACCTACTCACTTGTAAGTACCTTTGTCTTCAGTATTTTACTGCTTAAACTGATGAAGAAACAGTCAATTGTATGTAGCCACAGTTCAGTTTTTTATTTTTCCTGATACTGCAAGATTCTTTGTATCATTTTGTTTCACAAAATTATTTTGCCAGTTTTTAAGAAAAGATCTGCCAGCCACCAATTTTGTTAGATTCTTTTCATCTGAAAATATTTATTACTTTCTAGAGGACAGTTTTGTCGAATAAAAAATTTACCTTTAACAGTTTTTTTCCTGTTAGCACTCACAAATTATTATTATTATTTTCAGATTGGAGTCTCATTCTGTGACCCAGGCTGGAGTGCCATGGGACAATCTCTACTCACTGCAGCTGCTGCTTTCCAGGCTTAAGCAATATTCCCACCTCAGTAGTTGGGACAAAAGGCGCAAACCATGCCTGGCTAATTTTTTTTATTTTTGGTGGAGATCGGTTTTCACCATGTTGCCCAGGCTGGTCTTAAAAACTCCTGAGCTCACGCAATCCATCAACCTTGGCCTTTCAAAGTGCTAGGATTATAGGTGTGAGCCAATACACCTGGCCAGTACTTATAAAACATTGTAACACATCTTTCAGACCTCCATGATTTCAGATGAGAAATCTATTATTTGGTGTTCCTTAAAGATAATGTACTGTTTCTCTCTGAATGCATCCATGTTTTCTCTTATCTTTATTTTTCAGAAATTCAATTATAATGTGTCTTGCTGCAGATTTGGGGTGAGGCAGGGGGCTAATCTTGTTTTAAGGTTGATGAGCTTCTTGATTCTGTAAGTTTGTGCCTTTCAACAGACCTACAGATTAATATTTTTATTAAAACCATTAATTTTTTGATTACTGTTTCCCTCTATTCTTCTAACCTGAGATTAAAATAATATGACTGTTGGATCTGTTACTGTCACACAGATATTAGAGACTGTTACTATTACACAGATAACTGAGGCTCTGATAATTCATTTTGTTTCAATTTTGTTTCCATTTTTTAGATTGTATCAATTCTATTTACTTTTCTCAAGTTAACCAGTCTGTCTCTTTCATCTTCCCTCTACTATTGAGTCTATGAAGGAATTTTTTATTTCTCTATTTCAATTATCTATTTGGTTTTTTAATAACTTCAATTTTTTTACTGAAAGTTTTCTATTTTGTCCTTTGTATGAGAATTTGTAATTGATTGTTGAAGCATTTCTATGACACCTTCTTTAAAATCCTTGTCAGATAATTAGAACATCAGGTGAATCTCAGTGCTGGTATCAATCCACTGTCTTTTTATAATGCAAGTTGTGATTTTCTTGGTTCTTTGTATGACAGGTGATTCTCTATTGTATCCTAGATATTTTGTCTATTATGTTAGGAGAATTTGAGATGTATTTAAATCTTTTTTTAAGCAGGAACTTTTTCTTTTGGGATGGAACTCTAGCTCAGGCTGGAGTGCAGTGGCACAATCTTGGCTCACTGCAACCTCCATCTCCCAGGTTCAAGTGATTCCCCTGCCTAAGCCTCCCAAGTAGCTGGGATTACAGGCATACACCACTACACCCAGCTAATTTTTGTATTTTTAGTTGAAATAGGGTTTCACCATGTTGGCCAGGCTGGTCTCAAACTCCAGACCTCACGTTATCCACCCACCTCACCCTCCCAAAGTGCTGAGATTACAGGTGTGAGCCACCGTGTCCAGCCCACTTATTCTATTTAGTTTTAGCAAGCAGGTTCTAGCCTATGTCCATAGGCTGTAGTTCCTCATAATTTTAATTTTTTGAGAATTTGTATTATTATTTTGATCTGGTTGGTTTCTCCGGTGCCACAGGAACGTTCACTGGTCCCTATTGATACAGCCTGAGGTGATAAAAGTGATTTCCCCAGGAAGGACCACAAATGTCTTTCTGTGGCAAAGGGGAGTCTCAGGCCTGTGGGGACATGTAGCTTTCTGGGCCTGGTTACCTGTTGTGGCTGGGTTCCTCTTCATGGTTTTGCCTGCCAGCCTCCGTATCTCTAGGAGGATGGGATGTTTCAGGCTTTGACCATTTATCAATGAGTGGGCTCCATGTTCATCCCCTTTACCAGTGGTGGCAGGCTAGCCTGATGTCAGCGGAGCTCCCATTCCATCCAGGTAAGGAATAAGGCTAACTGGGATGCCCTCTCTTGCTGGGTTAGAGGTCAGGAAAGATTGCTAGATCTGGGTCACCTTTTTATTTTGGATTGGGAACTTAATATACTATGCTGCTGTGTTGTTCTGTCAGCTGGGGTCAAAACAGTTTGGCCTTTTCTTACCACCTCTAATAGTTCTCTTTTGGTTGTCTCTTGTTCTATGTCCAGGGTTCATGGTTGTTCTCAAAAGGAAGGAGAAAAGATAAATCAGTCTACACTATCTTGTCCTGGCTGCAAGTTTTGCCCTGTATTTTTAATTTTTATGTGCTAAATACAGCAGCCCTAACTAGGACATGAATAATTGTCAACTGAAATATGTAGTTTTCTTACATTGTTTTAAACTTTGACTTCACAATGAAGATATTTAGTAGATCAAGGACAACAAATAGTGTAGGGCAGAAGTAGGAAATCTATGCCCTACCGGCAACCCCCGGCATACCCCCTACCCAGCCAAATTTACCTCATAGTCTCTTTTAGTATGGCCCTAGATCTAAGAGGGGCTTTACATTTTTGAAAGGCATAAAGGAAAACAAAGAATATGTGACAGAAAGCATATGCATCCAGCTAGGCCTAAACCTTTTACCATCAAACCCTATGCAGAAATAGTTTGCTGGTCTCTGGACATAAAAACAAACAAACAAATAAAAACAAAACTAAAAAACCCCACTAAAATTGAGTTTGAAAAAGGAAGCTTTGATTCTTAGCTTTAACACTTATAAGCTGTGTGATTTGGGGCAAATCAAGAAACTTCTTGTGCTATATTTTACTCTTTATAGAGTAAAGCTGTCTATCAAATAATCCCTGAAATTCCTCCAGTATGAAATTCTAGATCAGCCTATCATAAAACTGCAGTAGTTGACTCATTTTTTAAATGGGTCTTATTTCTACCCCTATGCTACCCCATAAACTTTCTATTTTAAAGAAAGGTAAGCCGGGCATGGTGGCTCATGCCATTAATCCCAGCACTTTGGAAGTCTGAGGCAGGCAGATCATGAAGTCAGGAGATCGAGACCAGCCTAGTCGATATGGTGAAACCCCAACTCTACTAAAACTACAAAAATTAGTCGGGCATGGTGGTGCTTGCCTATAGTCCCAGCTACTCGGGAGGCTGAGGGAAGGGAATCGCTTGAACCCAGAAGGCAGAGGTTGCAGTGAGCCGAGACTGTGCCACTGCACTCCAGCTTGGCGACAGAGTAAGACTCCGTTTCAAAAGAAAAAAAAAAAAGAAAAAGTATTATTTTGCCACATTTGTTTTATCTTATTCTTGGTGTGTATATGTGTGTATCTATTCATACATAAGTCTTTTTCTGAAACACTGAAGAGTACCTTGCAGCCATCATAACCTTTAGGTCCTAAATACTCCAATATATATCACCTAACAGCAACTGGAAAGGAGGAGGCATCTTTTGAAGGTGTGGTACCGTAAGGAGAGAAGAAAACAGGTATAAACTCATAGTCCTATAGAAATAGAGAGTATCAGAATGCAAAGAATATAGAGCAACATCCAAGGAAATTTTCTAGAATTAAGAGTGGAATCTAGATGTTGAAATTTACAAAATACCACACATAAGAGAAAACTGACATAGAGTTGAAAACTCCAATATATATCCTAGCTAAATGATTAGACATTAAAGGTAAGCAAAAAATCTTCAGGACTTCTAGCCAAAAAAACTAAACCCATTACAACATAAGGAAAATTTTATCATTTCAGATTTCTCTGCAGCCACATACAGGGCCAAACGGTAAAGCAACATTTATTTTTTTTCTAAGTCAAGGAGAGAACGTGAGTTTAAGATTTTATATCCAGTGAAGTCATCTTTCAAGTATCTATTGAGACAATGAAGAAAAAACAGACAAGCATGTTTTTTCCTTTTTCTCTTTAGAGACAGTTTTGCTCTTGTTGCCCGGGCTGGAGCACAGTGGTGCAATCTCAGCTCACTGCAGCCTCCGCCTCCCGGGTGTAAGCGATTCTCCTGCCTCAGCCTCCTGAGTAGCTGGGATTACAGGTGCCTGCCACCATACCCAGCTAATTGTTTGTATTTTTAGTAGAGATGAAGTTTCACCATGTTGGCCAGGCTTGCTAGGCTGGTCTTGAACTTCTCAACTCAGGTGATCCACTCCCCTAGGCCTCCCAAAGTGCTGCGATTACAGGTGTGAGCCACTGCGCCCAGCCTCAGACAAATGATTTTAAACATGCACACGCTTGGGGTTGGTGTATTATTTATTCACTTCTTTATTTTACATTTCTTTGTAGAGAAAATTTTAAGGCCTTTGATAAGAGAGGAAAATGCTAATATTTATTGAGTACATTTCATGAGCTAGAGGCACATGACAATTTTGAATTAGGCCTAATTATCTTTGTTTTATAATAAAGTGCCACTCAGAGAAATTGTTTGACCAGTGTTACTCAGTATGTATCAAAGCCAGGATTCAAACCCTATGTTCTTTTACTCTAAAACTTTGATCTCTCTTCTATATCATGCTCACTTTGGATTCTCCATATTCATTGCTTGCTCTATAAATGCAACTGTAGTTTTGTGTCGTTGTTGTATTAAATTAAGAGAGAAATGATGCTCCTTACTGCTTTATTTAATTCTGTTTTGTTAACTGGTAGGGCTATTTGTAATCCTGCTCAGCTGATGAGTAGTTCTGCTATTTTTGCAGTAGTTTGAGCTCAGAACACTCCAAAGAACATAATGATTTGATTAAAGGTTTGAAAACAATCAATTTGAAAATACGATGGTTTTACATGTTCAAATTTCCTTCCTCAAAACCGATCAGATCTGATAGTAAAGATAACAGAAAATCTTAAAATTTAGCTTGCAAGCATTCATTCCATCTGGTTTGGAATACACGTAAAATAAGCAACTCTTTTAATATAAGAACTATACCCAAGAGGAAATTAGCAGAACATATTAGATTACAAATTTTAATAAACTGGTATTAGCATTATCGCTTTTGAGCAGGGGACAGAGAGATCACTTGGTGTTATTTCGGAGCTTCTATAGTGTCTTATCAGCTTCTGGGGCAAACTATTCTTTGCTATCTTCTGCCCATGCTAATGAGTTTACAGCCTACCAGCCATGCATCTACACAGAAGACAACAGAAATATTCAAAAATGTTCCCCTTTCTCATAAAAATCAAATATATGCAATTCTCATTCAACGTAGTTGTGAATGCAGAGAAACATAATGGTGTCTGGCTTCTAGAAGACAAGGGAAATATATTACTTAATTAAATCCTACACATTGTTTGAAAGCATGTATTTCTATCTTCACAGTTTCCAAAATGCAGCCCTCATCTTACAAATCAAATAAATGGGGGAAAAAATTTCTGAGTGTACAACTGAAATGTTTCAAAATGTTCTAGTCAGTTCCAGTCTCTGCACCAGTCACACCATAGCATGACCTAGCATTGTCAATGTATATTTTAGCTGTACTGCCATTTCCATTACTGGACCAATTTTTTTGAGCAGTTTTTAATTTTGGACATTTTAATTTTCGCCATCCCTGAAACCTGACAGAAACTGTCAGGCCAAATGTATTTTGGAAAAAAAAAAAAAAAAAAAACCAACAGATTCTCTTTGACTTATAAAAGATCTTAACAGATGATCTTAAAATACAACAATTCCCAGGTTATTTCCTTTTGTTTTGTTTACTAGATCTCTACTCCAAAAACAAAGGCAAGGGTAATCTGAGTTACACTATTTATTGTATCACTTTCTCCTTTAATTTTGGCAAAACATCAACCTTGCCTTGGTAAAATGAAGTAATTTTAAGACTGTGATGTCAAATTCATAGTTTTGTTTTAAGAATAAGTGGAGATGACACAGGACAGGTGCCCAGAACAGGGTCTGGCAATTCCTAGGTACTTCATTCATGACTTTTTATTTCTGCCTGTGAAAAATGTGATGTCATAGACAATGGTTATTTTTTCCTAAGTAAAGGGCAACAAAGTAAACTCATATTTCAAATAAACCCAAACTTAATCTAGTATCTGGTGAAGATATTGTCACATCGCAGTTAAACTAGAAAAAATATAGGAGTAATTTAAAGAGGGCTGGGCACGGTGGCTCATGCCTGTAATTCAAGCACTTTGGGAGGCCGAGGCAGGCGGATCATGAGGTCAGGAGTTCAAGCCCAGCCTGGCCAACATGGCGAAACCCCATCTCTACTAAAGACACAAAAAATTAGCCAGGCGTGATGGTGCCTGCCTGTAATCCTGGCTACTCTGAAGGCTGAGGCAGGAGAATTGCTTGAACCCAGGAGACGGAGGTTGCAGTGAGCTGAGATTGCGCTATTGCACTCCAGCCTGGGCTACAGGGCGAGACTCTGTCTCACAAAATAAACAATTAAATTAAATTTAAAGAATTAAAAAAATAAAGTAGTAATTATTTAAAGAAGAGAAAATCTTAAAGGAGTAGACACTTTGTTATTCCTTTAATAAAATTACTAGTTTTCTTTAAATAAATAACATTACTAAAATTACTTGGTATGGTTTGCTTCCTGTGAAGGAATAGGGAATACCTAACAAAAGCAATCACATTTAAAAACAAGTGTAATTTGTTTCTAAAGGCATTTGTTTTAAAGTAAAGCCATAATCTTTTAGGATATAAACATCTAGAGTGCTGTAAATGATGTGGATTAACTCTTTCACCTCACTATGGCATAGCTCTACCTGGTATAGTAGCAAAATAATATCCTGCCTAATAATGGTGTATGTATCTTACAGACATGAGTCTATAAGCAGTAAGTAATATAGACTCTGAGAGATCCTGGTCTAGTGTTCATAGACAGACAAATGTACAGAACGATAAAGACCCATTGTCATTTCTTACTAGATATAGAAAGAATGACACATTGTTTATAGTTCTAGCTAGAGCAATCAGATAAGAGAAAAAAATAAAGGCCATCCAAATTAGAAAGGAATAAGTCAAATTATCCTTGTTTGCAGATAATATCATCTTATATTTGCAAAAACGTAAAATCTCTACCAAAACAAATTACTAGAACTGATAAACAAATTCAGTAAACAAAATCAACATACAAAAGTCAGTAGCATTTCTATATGCCAACAGTGGATAATCTGAAGAAATAAAAAAGTAATCCCATTTGCAACATCCACACAGAAAATTAAAATACCTAGGAAATACTAAGAAACAAAATATTTCTACAATAAAAACTACAAAACACCGATGAAAGAAAATAAAGAGGACACCAAGAAATGGAAAGATGTTCCATGTTCATGGATTGAAATATTCATACTATAAAAGGCAATCTACAGATCCAATGCAATCCCTATTAAAAAAAAAACAATAACATTCTTTACATAAACAGAAAAAAAAAATCCTAAGATTTATATGAAACCACAAAAGACCCAGAATAGCCAAAGCTGTTCTTAGAAAGAAAAAAAAAATATCCCTGAAGCAATCACATTAACTGCCCTCAAATTATACTACAGAGATATAGTAACTATATCAGCATGATACTGGCATAAAAACAGACACATGGACCAGTAGAACAGAATAGAGAACCCCGAAACAAATCCATTCACCTATAGTGAACCCATCTTTGAGAATGGTGCTAAGAAGATACACTGAGGAAAAGACAGTCTTTTCAATAAATGGTGCTAGGATATTCACAATTGCAAAGATATGGTACCAACCTAAGTACCCATAAATCAGTGAGTGGATAAAGAAAATGTGGTATATATACACCATGGAATACCATTCAGACATAAAAAGAAATGAAATAATGTCTTTTGCAGCAACTTGGATGGAACTGGAGGCCATTTTTCTAAGTGAACTAACTCAGGAATGGAAAACCATGTATGTTCTCATCTATAAGTAGGATTGAAGCCATGAGGATGTAAACGCACAATAATGAGATAATGGACTTTGGAGGCATGCGGGGGGAATACTGGGAGGAGAATGAGTGATAAAAGACTACATATTGGATACAGTGTACACTGCTCTTGTAATGGGTGCCCTAAAATCTAAAATATCACCACTAAAGACCTTCTCCATGTAAACAAAAACCACCTGTACACCAAAAACTATGAAATTAAAAAATAAAAATAAAATAAGATAAATAATTTATGCTGGGAAAACTGGATATCCATTTGCAGAAGAATGAAACAAGATGGCTCGCTCTCTACGTATGCAAACGTAACATTAAAATTGATTAAATACTTAAATCTTATACCTCCAACTATGAAACTACTACAAGAAAATGCTGTGGAAACTCTTCAGCATGTTAGTCTGAGCAAAATGTCTTGGGTAATATCCCGTAAGCACAGTCAACCAAAGCAAAAACGAACAAATGGGATAACACAAGTTAAAAATCTTCTGCACAGAAAACAGTAAATAATGTAGAGACACAACCCACAGAATGCGTGAAAATATTTGTAAACTACCAATCTGACAAGGGATTAATAACCAGAATACACAAAGAGCTCAAACAACTCTATAAAAAAAATCCGATTTAAAAATGGGCAAAAGATTTGAATAGATATTTCTCAAAGAATACTTACAAATGGTAAACAGGCATATGAAAAAGCACTCAATAACACTGAAAATCAGAGAAATGCAAATCAAAACGACAATGATATATCTCACCTCAGTTAAAATGGCTTATATCCAAAAGACAAGCAAAACATCTGGCGAGGATGTGGAGAAAAATGAACACTTGTATACTTTTGCTAGGAATGTAGATTAGTACAACCAGTATGGAGACCAGTTTGGAGGTTCTTCAAAAAACTAAAAATACAACTACCATAAGATCCAGCAATTTCACTGCTTGGTATATACCCCAAAGAAAGAAAATCAGTACATTAAAGAGGTATCTGCATTCCCATGTTTGCTACAGGGCTGTTTACAACAGTTAAGATTTGGAAGTGACCTACGTGTTCACTAACAGATGAATGGATAAGGAAAATGTGATGCATATACACAGTGAGGTTTTATTTAGCCATAAAAAAGAATGAGATCATAAGCAATAACATGTGGATGGAACTGGAGGGCATTATGCTAAATGAAATAGGCCAGGCACAGAAAGACAAATACTGCATGTTCTCACTTATCTGTGGGATCTAAAGATCAGAAGGATGGAACTCATGGAGATGGAGAGCAGAAGGTTTAGGGGGTGCATGGCAACTTATTAAAGCTTCTGTATGTGGCATTTGATGTCAGGGTATGGAAAAATACTGAGGCACTGTGTATGTTATTTGCACATGGGAATGAAACTCCTTGACCCTGAAAACAGCACAGGGAGTGGAGTGTGTGGTGTGATAAGGAATGCTGAAAACAGCCTCCTGAGAATGTCGTTTAAGTGTATCCAAGGTCACAGGTGCCTCAGCAACCCACCTCAAATGACCATCTAGTGGATGCTTGTAGTTAATAGAAGCCCTTTCAATAAATACTTGGTGGACAGATACTGGGGAGGACTCTCTCGGAAGAGCTACCCCGTAGCCTTGCTCAGCAGGAACTGAGTACTTCCTTCTTGGTGTTCACTACAAGCTATAAGCTCTGCAACTGGTGCACCTGATGTGGCTGCCTTGAATTTACACGTGAAGGAGAAGAGCTCATCAATTTTCAGGGAATTCCAGTAAGGGACAGTCCTGACTCTCATCAGGAGGATGGGACCCATGTGTAAAGTATCGGGTGCTAGGCTATCATTGGTCAAAAAATGACCAAAGAGCAGAAAGTATTTTTTAAAACAGTGCAACAGCTACTTAAGGCTATCCAGTGCACTGTAGGGCCTGGAGGTCTACACAAGTTTATGCTCTTAATTTGAGAGGAATGCCCTTCGTTTCCTGATCAAGGAACCTTAGATCTAGAGTTATAGGAGCAGGTAGGTCACTGCCTGAAAAGAGGGTATGAGCACAATCATTTAACTAGTGTTACTATTTTGACCATCTGGGCACTAGTATGCTCTGCATTGTATCCTCTTTATCTACCAGATTGTGGTGAGTCAAACCACCCATCTTCTCCACCTGAAGGGAATTCAGGAGATTTAAAGGAGAAGAAAAAGCAGAAACCAGAACAGGGGGAGATTTCTCTCCCTTCATTCCCTTCTATGGGGAATAAGGAAGATAGTTTTTTCTCGTGAGGTTAAGAACAGACCGGAGCCTTTTCCTCCTCCTACAGAAAAGCCATTGCCCTCTTTTCCTCCACCCTTAAAGGGACCTGCATTTGTTGGCCCCATTCAGGCAGCAGCACCTCCAATCCCCCTTGAGGAGATTGGAGGCTGCCCAAGGGACTGTTCTTGGATAATACCCTTGGTTAAAGAACAGTTGTATAATCAGGTGGCCATGTCTCCTTGACAAACTTCCCGGCTGGAGGGGTGCCTCCAGGAGGGAAGGAAAGTGGCTGATTATGATTGTCTTTCTAATATACAAGTTCTCACTTCCTACTTCCAGCATCGGCCTTTCTGGCCTTGTCTTTCTACTGTTGCCCTGGAGTATAAAGGAAAGTTGCATGCTGCCTGCTGGGTTTTATCCCAGAAAGCTGCAGATTTCTTGCTGCCCACAGAGGCCTGGGGTACGAAAGTTGCTAAGATGCCATGGAGTGCCCATTTGGTCACTGGCAGTCTGGGCAGGTTTCCCCTTTCTGGGTTTGTGGTGATGGAGGGAAGGCCAAGAGACACAGACTGAGTCCCCGGGTGGCTGCAGGCAGCTCTAGCCCGGTCCTGAGAATCCTCCTCACTATGGTCACGGGCCTTAGTAACTGTGCCCAGAAAGTGGCTGCTGCTTGCTCTGCTGCTGCTTTTCCTATTTCTGGCCTTTTCCCTGCCGCCCCTTGCATGTCTCAATTGACAAGCAATTCCTTGTCTTCCCTGGTCCTCTAGGGAGAGGGCTAAGAAACAGTCCATGTGCACCCCAACCTTACTAGCCTAAAGTGGGCAGAGGGGTGTGGAGCAGCCTACAGTACAGAGCTCTGGGGGAGGAGCCCGCTACTGAGGGGTGCTCTCCCATAGCCGTATGTGAAATGCTAACTAGGCTGAGCTGGACAAGCTCTGCCAGCTGCTGTCATCTTCAGAAGATAGACGCAGCAGTAAGGAATGTTTGTTTAGCTTTTTAATAAAATGTTTAAAAACACTCTGGCCAGGAAACTTCAAAGCAGACCTGGTGCTGCATGTCTGCTCCTCCCCTGAGCCTCTCTGCTTGGGGGTGGTAAAAACAATACAAAGCAAAGTATATTTTCAGTACCTTACCTTACAGGGTTGGCTCTGGGCGTAGGCGACCTGGAGGATCAGCGGAGTGGTCTTCTCCCAGCCTGTTACCCTCTCGCCTCCTGCCTCTGCGCTTATATACACGCACTCTACCACCTGGTCATTCTCTAGCCTCTTGCCGCCACTTGTGGTCTTCCTTCCTCTCAGGCCAAGAGTAGAAACAGGTGGCAGGCTATTAAAAAGAAAGGCTGCTTAAAGAGCCTTGGAGCAGGTGAAAAGAAACCAGCCACAGCCCTACTTTTCCAAGCTCACTTCTAGAGCATTCCAGCTAAAGGCTAAGGCAAGAAAATGGCCAGCATCTAAAGACATGTAAAAAGTCTTTTTATTTTATTTTATTTTTTTACACACTTAAGCTAACTCAACGCAGGTTTACCATCCTGGCAACTTGCAGCCACATTCTAATGACTTTCAAAAACAAGAATATGGTACGAATAAAATATCTGTCCCTTCCATGCCTTAGTTTAATAAGTAGACTTTATCTTTTGCTATTTCTGTATTTTTGTGCTGTGTACCTGTCTCATAACCCCTCTAAACACATACAAAAGACCACAGATTTAATAGCTTCTCCTCTCATAGAAGGGCGCTGACATTGTGTCCAATTATCAAGATATAACCCTGCTACTCTTTTCCTACCGTCAAGCAAGGAACAATTTCATACTTTCTTAGCTTGTGATCTTGATTGGCAAAAAGCAATGGCTGATTTTCTGGTAATATCAGCTTTCATTTACCAGCCATTAAGCTCCTAAACTTTTTTACAAACTGTGCCAGTTACATTTGTGTCTATTGTTGTTTCTTAGTCCCTGCTTCATGTTACCACTGCCTTTACAGATGGTTCAGGAAAAACTAAACGGATAGCTATAGTGCGGCAAGGTCCCATGCAAAATTGGCAACACAAAATCCAGGAACATTTTAACAGGGGGAGTGAGGTGCCCTAATATTGGCCTTACGAACTTTTCCTCACCAAGACATAAATGTAGTTAGTGATTCTACTTATGTGGAGTATAATATTGTATTACTCGTTTAAATCTTGCACATGTGAAGGGCATTACTAATGAATCTCTACTAGCTTTGTTTCTAGCAGCGCAAGGGCTCCTCTGTACCAGTCATCACCATCTTTACATTACATATACTTGCTCTCATTCTAGGTTCCCTGTTCCCTTATCAGAAGGAAACACTCAAGCCAATGCTCTCGTATGACCAAAAGTGTGGTTTGCAGACTTTCCTGCTTTTTTGCAAGCTCAAGCTGATCATGCTTTTTTTCATCAGAATTTCCAGTCTTAAACAACAGTTTCATTTGACACTTGCTCAAGCTCGCATGATTATTAAAACTTGTCCTGATAGCCAACGGCATTCTTTCTCTCCTTTTCCCTTAATGCTTAGTGCCGACCCATAAGGTTTGGTGTCTAATGCTTGTGGCAAACTGATGTTACTCAGTATCCACCCTTTGGATGTTTCAAAGTTCTGCACGTTATCGTGGACACTTACACAAGCTTAATACATGCTATCCCCCAAACCAGAGGAAAAAAACTAAAGATGCAATTGCTCATTAGTTTAAATCTATTATGATTTTAAGCCTTCCACAAACTATAAAAACTCATAATAGACCTTACTATCTTAGTGCTCAATTTACATATGCATTGCAATTTTGACACATACAACCTAAAACTGGTATCCCTTATGGCTCAAATAGACCATTATTGAATAAACTCATCAAACTCTTAAAGTATATCTTAATAAACAAAAAAGGGAGAATATGGGGCTCTCTCTTGGAGAATAGGACTTGTCGTTGGAGAATCGACCAGCAATGACGGTGATATGGCTTGGAAGGTGCCTGACATTACCTGAGGACAGCTAAAGAAGCTGGATCAATAAGCAACTATCGGGCTTGCTGCAGTGGAAGCCCCTGCAACTGCAGAGAATGGATTTCTTATGTATCTGGTGGTAATTGGGGAAACTTTTGTGAAAGTAAGACAGGCATGGATTTTGAAGTGGCTGATAATTCTTGTCCTATGCCATGTGGGATCAGCTCAAGAACATTTTATTGAAGTCATGCTCTGAGTCCCGCTGTTTTTAATGTTGTTACATGGTGGGATGCTGACCTGCCTGTGTCATCTAATGATACTTCCTGGACAGGCTATCCATAGATTCCCCTGTCTTACCCCTTAACTGAAAATTTGAGATGGATTAAACTTAATGACTCCTTGACTTTATTGTCTAGTAGTCCTCCTCTTTGTTTTTCCACAATAGCACATGACAACAGTTCTATCACCTGGTCAGAGTATGGGCTTTCAGGACCAATATTCTGTTTGGTAAGCTGTTTCTAATATAGAATCGAATCGATCCTTTTATAGTATTAAAGTCTCTTGAAGTAGTTGGTATGCTATATGCTTATCTCATCAAAATGTTACACAGTTAAATGTAACCTGTTATGATTTTAAAATGGCATGCAGAATTGTGGCTGCCTATAAATTTAACCCAGAGCTGTAAAGGAGATTCCACTCTGCAACTATTTAGAAAAGCACTGTCTCATACTTGAAAGAAAAAAAAAGATTTTTGATTAAAAAAAAGATAATTGACTTTTTAGTCTCAACTATTATTATATTAGCAACTGCAGCTATTTTGGCTGTTTCTCTGACAGAATCTATTCACACAGCCTTGGTTGTGAACCACATGGTATATAATGTAACCCATGAATTTCAAGAACAGGTGAATATTGATAAAACTATTCTGTCTTGCTGGGAGCCTCTTGATGCCACTGTTGAATGGCTGTGGGATCAGCAGCAAGCATTCATTACCCATCAAAAATTATATTGTGATTGGCAATATAATTCTATTTGTATCACACCCCTGCCATACAATAGCTCCCAATATGCTTGGGAGAGAGTGAAGGCACATCTACAAGGGGCTTATCACGACCTTTTGTCTTCTCAGATTTCCACTCTAGTGTGAATTAAAGAAACAACTTGAAGAGTGGTCCCAGCAGTTACAAACAAGTACCCTTTGGTAATTACAAGAAGGCTTTCAATGGTTAAACTCTTACTCCTGAGAATGCGGTTTGAGTGTGTCCAAGGTCACAGGTGCCTCAGCAACCCACCTCAAATGACCATCTAGTGGATGTTTGTAGTTAATACAATCCCTTTCAATAAATACTTGGTGGATGGATGCTGGGGGCGGACTCTCTCAGAAGAGCTACCCGCTAGCCCCGCTGAGCTGGAACTGTCTGAGTGCTTCCTTCTTGGTGTTTACTGCTAGCTATAAGCTCTGCAGAAGGATGGTTACCAGAGGCTGGGAAGGATAGTGGGGATGGGAGGGCTGGGGGAGGCAGAGATGGTTAATGGATATAAAAAATATTTAGAAAGAATGAATAAGACGTAGTATATGATAGCATAACAGTGTGACTATAGTCAATAATTTAATTTTACATTTTAAAATAACTGAAAAGGTATAATTAGATTTTCTCTAACACAAACGATACATGCTTGAAGGAATGGACATCCTATTTTTCATGATGTGATTATTACACATTGCATGCTTGTATCAAAATATCTCAGGTAAATATACACACCTACTATACACCGACAAAAATAAAAAATTTAAAAAATGAAGAGGGAATAGAAGGGAATTAGGAGAGGCAGCAATAAGAAGAGGTTTTGAAATTTTGTATGTTACTAGTAAAGGAAGTATTTAACCATGGGTATCATTTCTGTTTACTTTTAAGGCCTTTGAAATCCTGTGATTTTATGAGCCAAATTTCAAGACTCTGGAGGGGAGATCACTGGGAGGGTTTTGAGACACAGAGAGGGCAGAACAGCTAGAGAGAGACTCAGGATAGGATTAAAGTAGGTTTTTCTCCACCCCTCTCATTCTTATTACCAGTTAGGACACAAAGGGTTGTAAGTCTAGTCACGTTGTAGCAAATGGAGGCTTGAGCATGCATTAGATTGGCAGGTCTGAATAAAGTTTGATATATCTGTAAAAAAAAAAAAAGGACAACAAAAAAAATAGGTGTCAGCACAGGTGCAGTGAAAAGAGAATGCTTATATACTGCTGATGGAAATGTAAATTAGTCCAACTTTTATGAAAAACAGTGTGGCAATTTCTCAAAGAACTAAAAGCAGATATGCCACTTGATCCAGCAATCCCAATACTGGCTATTTACCCAAAAGAAAAGAAATTGTATAAAAAGATACATGCAGGTGTCTGTCTATTACAGCACTATTTATAATTGCAAATTTATGGAATCAACCTACATGTCTGTCAACCAATAAATGGATAAAGAAAATATGGTATATGTTTATGTAAACACACACATACACACACACACAATGGAATATTACTCAGCCATAAACTAGAACAAAATAATGTTTTTGTTTTTTTTTTTGTTTTTCTTTTTTTGCAGCAACTTGGATGGAACTGAAGGCCATTATTCTATGTAACTCAGGACCAAAACCACAAATATCACGTTTTTATTTATAAGTGGAAGCTAAGTTATGAGTACATGGTATGGTTTGGTCCTGTGTTTCTACTCAAGTTTCAGGTTAAATTGTAATTCCCAGTGTTGAATGAGAAGACTGATGGGAGATGATTGATTCAAAGAAGAAGACTTCCTTTTGCTGTTCTCATGTCAGAGTTCTTATGCTATCTGGTTCATTGAAAGTGTGTAGCACTTCCCTGTTCACTCTTTCTCTTTTGCTGGCCATGTGAAGATGTACCTGCTTCCCTTTTTCCTTCCAATTTAGGTTATGAGTTTCCTAAAGCATCTCCAGCCATGCTGTCTGTATATCCTGCAGAACTGTGAGTTAATTAAATCTATTTTCTTCATGAATTACTCAGTCTTAGGTATGTCTTCATGGCAGTGGGAGAACAAACTAATACAGAAAATCGGTATTAGAAAAGTAGGCATTGCTATAAAGATAGCTGAAAAAGTGGAAGCAACTTTGGACTTGGGTAATGGACAAAGGTTACAACAGTTTGGAAGGCTCAGAAGAAGACAGGAAGATGTAGGAAAGCTTGGAACTTCACAGATAATTCTTAAACAGTTTTGACCAAAATTTGGATAGTGATATGGAAAATGAAGTTCAGCCTGAGGCAGTCTCAGACAGAGATGAGGAACTTATTGGGAACTAGAGTAAATGCCACTCTTGCTATGCTTTAGCAAAGAGTCTGGCAGCATGTGTTCCTGCTCTAGGGATCTGTAGAACTTTGAACTTAACAGAGATGATTTATGGTATGTGGGGGAAGAAATTTCTAAACATCAAAGTGTTCAAGTGGCTTGGCTGCTTCTAACAGCATAATGTAAGTATATTCATGAGCAAGAAGATTATCTGAAATTGGAACTTATATTTAAATAGGAAACAGAGCATAAAAGTTTGAAAAATTTGCAGCTTGGCCATGAGATAGAAACAAAAACTTGCGGCTTGGCCATGTGGTAGAAAAGAAAATTACAAATTTTCTGTGCTAGAATTTAAGCTAGCTGCAGAAATTTGCAAAAGAGGAACCGAATGTTAATAGTCAAGACAATGGGGAAAATGCCCCAAGGCATTTCAGCGACCTTTGACCTTTAACGCAGCCTCTCCCTTCACAGGTGTAGAGGTTGAGGAGGAGAAAATGGCTTTCTGAGCCAGGCTCAGGGCCCTGCTGCCTCTGGACCTGGTGTCCTACATTGCAGCCACTCCAGCTCTAGCCATGGCTAAAGGAGGCCAAGGTACGGCTCAGGCTGTTGCTTCAGAGGGTGTAAGCCCAAGCCTTGGTGGCTTCCATATGGTGGTAAGCCTGTGGATGGGCACAGGGCAAGAGCACAGATTTGGGAGCCTCTGCCTAGGTTTCAGAGGATGTATGGGAATGCCTGAACGTCCAGAGAGAAGTCTGTTGCAGGGGCATAGACCTCATGGAGAACCTCTACTAGGGCAGTGTGAAGAGGAAATGTGGGGTTGGAGCCCCCACACGAAGTTTCCACTGGAGAACTGCCTACTGGAGCTGTGAGAAAACAGCCACTGTTCTCCAGACCCCAGAAGGGTAGATCCATCAATAACTCGCACCATGTGCCTGGAAAAGCCACAGACACTCAATGCCAGCCTGTGACAGCAGCCACAAGCGCTGTACTCTGCAGAGCCACAGGTACAGAGATGTCCAAGTCCTTCAGAGCCTCTCTCTTATATCAGTTTGGCATGGATATGAGACATGGAAACAAAGGCGGTTATTCTGGAGCTTTAAGATATAATGACTGTCCTGCTAGGTTTCAGACTTGCATGGGGCCAATAGCCCTTTTGTTTTGGCTGATTTCTCCCTCTTGGAGTGGGTCTATTTACCCAATGCCTGTAAGTCTATTGTATCTTGGAAGTAACTAACTTGTTTTTGATTTTACATGATCATAGGCAGAAGAAACTTGCCTTATCTTAGATGACACTTTACACTTGAACGTTTAATACTAGAATGAGTTAAGACTTTGGGAGACTATTGGGAAGGCATGATTGTGTTCTGAAATAGTAGAAGGACATGAGATTTTCGGAGGGGCCAAGTGCAGAATGATATGGTTTGGTTCTGTATCCACACCCAAATCTCATGTCAAATTGTAATACCCAGTGAGGGAGGAGTGCCTTGTGAGAGGTGATTAAATTATAGGGGTAGACTTCCTCCTCGTTGTTCTTCTGATAGAGTTCTCATGAAATCTGGTTATTTGAAGTGTGTAGTACTTCCTCCTTCCCTCTCTCCTGCCAGCCATGTGAATATATGCTTGCGTCCCCTTCACCTTCTGCCATAATTGTAAGTTTCCAAAGGCCTTCCTAGCCATGCTTCCTGTATAGCCTGTGAGCCAATTAAACCTCTTTTCTTCACGGAACAACAAGTCTCAGGTATATCTTTATAGCAGTATGAGAACAAACTAATACAAAGTAATACAGTGTGGTATAATGAACAGCGGAGACTCAGAAAGGAGGAAGGTTGGAGGTTAGTGAACTATTACCTCTTGAGCACAATGTACCCTACTGCGGAAAGAGTACAGTAAAAGCCCAGATGTCACCATTATATAATTCATCCATGTGACCAGAAACCACTGGTACCACCAAAGCTATTGGAATTAAAAATAAATACATAAATGAAAAGGAAACAGTAAACAAAACTATATAAATATATTCTGAAAACCATAAAAAATGAAAGAATAATACATTTTTTTTCTGGGGCCTCTCAGCAGAAGAAAAGTGAGGAAAATATGACCCTATAAAAATTGGCTGCCACAGCCTAAATTCAGCCCCATCTTGGCAGAAGGCAAATTTATTGATTTTTTTAATGGAAAATCAGGAATTTTACTTATCTTCATTTATCAATACAGAATTAACCAGAGTTAACTCCATTTTCACTCCTCAAATAGAGCCCAGCATAAAAAAATATTATTTTCTATGATTGTGCCTGTCAGTGTACAAAGCAAAGTGAAAAACTGGAATGAGTCATGGAATATAAAGTCAATACCTTTTTTTTTTGGCCTCAGTTTGTCTATTTTAAATCAAAAGATTAAAGTATAAAAACTTCATGGATATTAGTAATTCTTCTCTTTTAATTAGATGGAATTTTGTATGGAGTCAGGAGAAGAATGAGAATGTAATGGGGACTGCCCTAATTCTGTGTAGTCAAGAAGATACTAATATAAGCCCCTAAAAAGAGTAGCAAGATCAATGAATTTGTTGTTTTGCCTATATACTTCTAAGCAAGTGATAATGATTGATGATTTAACTGCAGGTCAAGTAGTAATGTTGTTACCCTATAGTTACAGCCACAGACAAATGGTATAAATCTTGTAGAAAACAGAAAAGTGAACTAGAAACACTTTTAAGGATTCTGTGAATCAGATCAATCCTTTCCCAATTATGAGGGAAGGATCACATACAGATGGGAATATATCAAAATAAGTAGAGTACGGTTGGGTGAGTAAACAGAAAAAGGAGTTCCATAGATGCACTTAATTTCAAAAATGCATTTAGTATCCTCTTAAAACCGCTATGCTATATATTAGTTTTTTTTTTTTAATTGTGGAGACTATCTTTATTGCATTTCCAGCTTTCTATAAAGACTACTTCCATGTGAGATAATATAAAAAATTTAAAAAAAACAGCTTCATATTTACATTATTCCTACAAATACAGTTCATGAAATTACAGTGATGGTGGAATTTTATCGTTTCCTTTTAACAAATTTAGATGACCTGTGAGAAGTTCTAAAAAGAGCATTGAGGAGACATTTAGACATTAAATAACTTGTTCTGAATCTGGTTTCCATTTTAGCACACAGAGCAACACTGACAGTTCAGAAGGTGAAGTATTTAATTTTCTTGGCCTTCTGTTTGCTTATTTTTCTTTGTTTGGTCTGTGAATATTTTAGTGAGGATTTACTTTAAAAGCAGTCGTGGTCCTTGTTGTTGCTTTGCAATGTTTGAGAAAATGACTAGAGGAGCTTTAATGCTGTCTTGTTCATCAGTGTGAATCAGATAAAAGATTAAAAACAATACCTGGAGCGTAGTTCTCAACTTGGGTTTCTGTCTGCTGAATTTTAATTCCATGGTAAGATTCTTGTTCAGAGAGAAGACAAATAAATAAACAAGTTCATAAACTCTACTGATTTCAGCAGGCTATGTCACTGGGGATTCTTTATTTTTAAGCCAAAATATCATCAGTGTTTTAAATTATCGTATTAAAGACTCCAGCCCCCATTCTTCCTCGTTCAAGACAAGCACTGTTTACTGAACAAAGGCTTTGGACATAATAAGTGAAGCAAATGGGAAAGTCGTTGAGCAGCCTCTATAGAAACTGACACTGCAAGATACTGTCTTGGGCCTTCCAGATGTTTTACTCAGTACTGCTGATTTCTACCTTTTCCTCTTCTATTTTGTTTTCTACTTTGGGGAACAAAACAATGGATATTAAGATTAAAATGTAGGTCACAGAATATGAAAACTTATGTAACCTTTGGTCAACAAGTGCCGAAAGTTTTGACTCTCAAGTGTGAAAAAATTTGTGAAGTGACTGCAGTTACTACTCAGCTGAATGTGGAGGAAAAAAGCGTGGCACTGACATGTGTCCAGAAAATCACAAGTGCAAGCAATAATTGGGGTGAAGGGGCATTAAGGAGAAACAACTATGCACATTTTTATTCTAATTTAATAATATCCTCAGGTTTCTGGATCCTTGTCTGGCCAACTGCCTGAGTTAGAAAAGCTGAGGCACCTGAGGTTTAAGAGTAACGACATATAAATTCCATTTGACCCAGCAATCCCATTACTGGGTATACATCCAAAGGATTATAAATCATTCTATTATAAAGACACATGCACATGTATGTTCATTTCAGCGCTGTTTACAATAGCAAAGACTTGGAACCAACCCAAATGCCCATTGATGATGGACTGGACAAGGAAATGGGGCACAAAGACACCATGGAATACTATGCAGCCACAAAAATTGATGAGCTTGTGTCCTTTGTAGGGACATGGATGAATCTGGAAACTGTCATTCTCAGCAAACAGACACTAGAAGAGAAAATCAAACATCACATGTTCTCACTCATAGGAGGGTGTTGAACAATGAGAACACATGGACACAGGGAGGGGAGCATCACACACTGGGGTCTGTTGTGGGGGAACAGGGGAGGGACAGCAGGGGGATAGGGAGTTTGGGAAGGGATAATTTGGGGAGAAATGCCAGATATAGGTGATGGGGGGATGGAGGCAGCAAACCACATTGCCATATTTGTACCTATGCAGCAATCCTGTATGATCTGCATATGTACCCAAGAACCTAAAGTAAAATAAAAAATATATAAATATAAATATATATATATGTATCTAAAAGAGTAATGACACACGACACTCTTGTTTCAAGCTTGTTGAGTTGCTCAATACAAAAGGAATACACAGTAAAGAATATGGCTTCCTTAGAGGCATATTTCATAAATTTTACTATAAAAGCTTAACTTTAAAAAGGAAACTATTCACATTTACAGCCTTTAGTCTAGTTTGTGCTATGAAAATTTTGTTCATCTATTCAAGATTTATTTACTCGGTTTAGAAATATTTACTGAATGTCTCTGCTAAGATGTCACAGATTCAACTGTAAATAAAAGCAACATGACTCCTCTCACAGAGCTTATAGTCTGGAAAGCACTGAATCTATACCCCAATGATACATGTGAGATAACAGCCATGAAGATGTCATTGGATCTGGCAATTTCAGATACAATTTTGGTTTTAGAGAAAAGTATCAGGAAAATATCTCCTAAAGTAACGGCTTTTAAAAATGAAGATAGGGCCAGGTATGCTGGTTCATATCTATAATCTTAGTGCTTTGGAAAGAAAGCAGAGGCAAGAGGATAGCTGGAGTCCAGTAGGTTGAAACCAGCCTGGATAATATAACAAGATCTCTATTAAAAAAAACAAAAAACAAACAAACAAAAAAAAACACAGAAAATTAAAGCTGAATGAGATGGTATGCACCTGTAGTCCCAGCCACTTGAGAGACCGAGGCAAGAGGATTGCTTGAGTCAAGTTCAAGGTAAGCCTGAGCAGTATGGCAATAACCTCTTTTTTTTTTTTTAAAGGTTTGGCCAGGATATTGATATTATTGATATTGGTATTATTGATAAAGGATATTAAGGCCCAGGCAATAGCATGTACAAATGACCCCAGAGAAGTAAAAGCTTGTCACACAGGAGTAAATGAAGGAAGGTAAATTAGAAATAAGACAGAATAAAGGATAGGGGGGTTGGATGAACAGGAAACTAGAGATGAGGACCTGGGCTCCTCACCTCT
Source organism: Cebus imitator (assembly GCF_001604975.1). Lineage (NCBI taxonomy): Eukaryota > Metazoa > Chordata > Mammalia > Primates > Cebidae > Cebus > Cebus imitator. Next base: position 917,177 of record NW_016107906.1, read on the forward strand.
GGAAGGACAAGGGAGCAAAAATGATAAGAAGCTAGGTTTGATTCTAAGGTAATGGCTAGCTGCTCAGAGGTTTAAGCATGTAAGTTTTAAAAATAATTTGATGCATTATCAAAACTGAGTACACACTAGGTACCAGCCACTATGCTTGTGGTTGTAATACAAGGCTAATGTAAAATGCTTTCTGTCCTTCAAAGCTCACTCCCTTAAAAGGGAAACAGATAAAAAAATCTTCCATTTACTGTAAAAGGATGAAAGCATCTAGGTTTTAATAGAGGCATGGACCAACTGTTGTGAAAATTAAGAGAAGCAGCCCAGAAAAGGGTCTTTAACTCAGTCTTTGAGTGGGTTTCATGGGTATAGGTAAAGGGAGGTAGAATTTAAATAAAGTCTGGAAGAACTTGCAGAAGCTGACTAAATAGTCCAATGTTCAGGATAAATTTTCAGATGTAAACCAAAAAGCATGCGCAGAGACATATTTGTCACATTGGGAGGGTTGCCTGCAGATTAGAATAGCTAGAGGAAGGCCGGGCGCGGTGGCTCAAGCCTGTAATCCCAGCACTTTGGGAGGCCCAGGCGGGGGGATCACGAGGTCAAGAGATCGAGACCATCCTGGTCAACATGGTGAAACCCCGTCTCTACTAAAAATACAAAAAAATTAGTTGGGCATGGTGGTGCGTGCCTGTAATCCCAGCTACTCAGGAGGCTGAGGCAGGAGAATTGCCTGAACCCAGGAGGCGGAGGCTGCGGTGAGCCGAGATCGCGCCATTGCACTCCAGCCTGGGTAACATGAGTGAAACTCTGTCTCAAAAAAAAAAAAAAAAAAAGAATAGCTAGAGAAAAGGGTGTAAGCACAAGAGGCAGAAAATGTAGCTGGGAAGATTTATGTAGAGTACCTTTGTCCATTTAAGGATTGAGGAATATTAAAGGGTTTATATTACCAACTAGTTTTTAGTGAATATTCACCAAAGGAAATTCTAAACTTTGCCTTTGCAGAGAAAAAGAGGTATTTAATTGGCCAGTTCTCAGTAACACAGGATACTGACTTAACCATTTCTGTCACTTTTCAAAAGTCCCTAAGAATTTATACCTATTCAACAAAATGTTAATTTATGCTTCAGGAAAAAGAACAGAGGAATATATATCTTAAGGTGCTCTTTTTCATTTTGGATTTGAGATCACATCAACCTAAAAAATGGAATAAATTTTGAAAAAAGACATCAAATACTCAACAGAGAGAAGGAAAAAGGTCCCTATTTATCATGTTCCTGCAATAGTAGCTGAGTGATATATTGTGATTACAGCTTTTTTTTAATTGGCAGGCTTCTGGGATGCTATGGGAATTGGTGACAAGATGATGGATCAGTTTCTCCATATTGGCTGGTTGATCCAACAAACCTAAAGCAGATATTGACATTTGTCATTCAGCATTGGGGCATTACAGACTCCTCTGCTGATTAGTCAAACACTTCACTTCCCTTTAATTAATGTTTTAAGAGCAGAGCTTCACTGAGATGCTCGAGGGAGAAAAGTTTTAAAATATAATGGAAAAGAGGAGTTACATAGTACTGGCTGAGTAAGAAGTGAGCATGGGGGAAATGGAAGAAATCAATAACAATGTTTGAACAGCTTAACCCTGATGGCCCATCTATGTTAACAGATTATGTATGCATCACTTTTTGAGAAGAAATTAGTATGATTAACATTTTCTGTTTATTGACTGCTCCTTACAAATTGGGAAAATGTTTACGTGCATTTTTGTTTGTTACCTTGAAAAATCCTTGACAAGAAAGGGCAGGACAAAAATTCACCCTCTCATATAAACTCAAAGAATTTTATCCTACAGAAAAAATATATAAATGAACAGAAATATATTTCTCACTGTTTTGTGAAGAAAAGAGAAACTATTTTATTTCTAGAGAAAAGCTTTTAAAAATAGGTGGTTAGAAAGGAACTTTGAAGTTTGACATGAGTCTAATCTTGTTCTTTAGCTAATAGCCAAGGATTTTCAAAGAGTTCTTATGATGTTGGCAGAAATTGTTCACCCCCCTTCTGTGTCTCCCCCAGCCCTGATCATTTCCAAGTTTTCTTTACTATAGGACTTCAATTATGCCATGTTTTGGAAGAGAGCTGCAAGCTAATCCTATAATATAGAAAATGAAACAGGGATGCTTAAGCATCCAAAAAGTATTTAGATTTCTACTTTAGGTACTCTAAAAATGTACAGATATAGATTGTGTATTAAGATGAATGTTAGAGTCTAAATCTTATGTATAATGATTTCATAAAGATTTATGCTATACTTAAGAACTATAGAAGCAGGGACCAAACGCAAAATTCCAGACATGGGATGGATTTCTAATTGTCTGGTCTTAGTTTTGGCCAGCTGATGAAAATCTAGACTTCAGAGAAAGATATTTCAATGAGAATCTCAGGTCCCTTAATTTCCAATAAGCAACCTTGGGTACAGCTTAGAAAATTGAAGCATCCTAGGATGTTGTAAGGTTGTTTTGTTTTGTTTTGTTTTTAAATCCTCTCTCTCTGTCTTTGGCTCTTTCTCTCTGAACACATATTAATAGCCCTTACCTTCCCCTTCCTATCCCCTCGTCCTTCTACCTGTCTATTGATTGTTTTAGCGAAACTGACAGAAGAGAGGATTATAACACTTCCTATTGTTGCTAATTAAGCCTCTAACTTTCAAAGAATATAATTAAGTTCTTTATTCTTATTGAAACAACCATTGGATTCAGTAAAAGATCATGGATTTGGAAGTCACATTGTTGAACAATCAATGTTCAGGAATCACATGACTGAATAAAGGCAGTGCTACATTTTAGGAAAATAGGAAAAAGTAAGGAAAAAAAACTAAATTTTTTTCTACTTCTAGACTATGCTCTTCTGAAATCTAGTTTTTGTCATCAGTATGGATTCCAGTGTTTGACATCTATGGTTCCTGAGCTTAGAGAGGAAACAGCAAGAACAAAAATTATGCTACTAAGCCAATTTGGAAAGAAAAGTCAACATGAGCAAAGGTTTACACATAGGCCTCATCATTTCAAACATTCTGAAAAAAGCTCTAAAACGGATTATATTTATGTAAATTAAATTTTCATTTTATCAAAGAAATATACACATACACTTTCTTTTCTTTCTGTTTTTTTGGGGGGTGGGGGGATACAGAGTCTCAGTGACATAATCTTGGCTCACTGTGACCTCAGCCTCTCAGGCTCAAGCAATCCTCCCACATTAGCTTCTTGAGAAGCTGGGACTACAGTTGTGTGCCACCATGCCTGGCTAATTTTTGTTTTCTGTAGAGATGGGGTTTTGCCATGTTGCCCAGGTTGGTCTCAGACTCCTGAGCTCAAGCAATCCACCCACCTTGGCCTCCCAAAGTGCTAGAATTATAGGCATGAGCCACCGTGTCCGGCCCACCTATATTTTTAAGTCAGATAATATTACAAGGTTTATAGCAAAAATTAAAATGAATACCACTTTCAAAGGCATCTACCTTCAACTTAAAAAAAAAATTCCTCCATATTACTAAATAACATGATAGTGCTATTTCTTTAAATTTATTTTTTAATTTCTATAGTAAATTTAGAAAGTACCAGTGCAGGTTTGTTAAATGAAATACTGCATAATGGTGAAGTCTGGGTGTTTGGTGTACCCATCAGCCAAACAATGTACATCGTACCAAATAGGTGATTATTTTATTCCTCACCCTTCTACCTTTTAGAATCTCAAATGTCTATTATTCCACTCTGTATGTCCATGTGTACGCACTGTTTAACTTCGACTTATAAATGAGAACATATGGTATTTGATTTTCTGTTTCTTGGTTATTTCAGTTAAGATAATAGCTTCCAGTCCCATTCATGTTGCTAAATAGTACTATTTCTTTATTTTCAATTTTAGCCATTGTTTTTCAGTTTTCTACTATAGAGGATCAGAATTTAGATTTTTCATGCCACATATACACATTTACATGCATCCCCTTTGCCAACCATACCAAAACAAATGTATCACAATTTACAGCTCAATCAATATTCAGTATTTGTCTCATTGTAATTATGGAAATCTTATACACAGAGGACACTATATTATGATTATATACATAATTTGTACCACAACAAATTAACTGTTGTCTATACACACACAAATACAAAAACACACTTATTTTACTACAAACTTCCACTGATCTGGCAACTCTCCCTTACCTGATTCAAGACCAATCTAAAATAGACTAACTAGCATTTTCTTGATATAGGACCTTGCAGGTGTTGATTAATAAAAACCAAAAGACTCATGCTAGCTAGTTTAAACACTATCCGGAAATATATTTTTATATTTAATATTGTATTTCACAGTGATGGCATCAAATTCAGTCTTGGGGTCATGGTCAGTCTTAGTCCATTTCCTCATGCTATAAGAGAATGCTTGAGACTGGGTAATTTATAAATAAAATAGGTTTATTTTGGATCACAATTCTGAAGGCTGGGAAGTCCAGGATTGCGCAACTGTATCTGACTGGCTTCTGGTGAGAGCCTCATGGTGTGCCATAACATGATGGAGAAGCAGAAGGGAAGGCAGGCAAGGTGTGAAAGAAAGAGAACATGAGAGGTGACCCCGCTTTATAACAAGCTGCTGTCACAGCAACTAATCCAGTCCAGCAAATGTGAAAACTTGAGAGACTCCATTAATCCTTTTATGAAGGTAGATTCCCCATGACCCAATTGCTTCTTGATACTTATACCACCTTGCAGCACCATTACATTGGGGGCCAAGCTTCAACATGAGTTTTGGTGGGGACCAACCACATTCAAGCCATAATAAGAGCTTTCTCCAGTCTCGACCAATTCTTTCCTTGTTTTTTGATATGGAAAACTGATAAGGTTTTTCCTTTTAGTATTAATGTAGAAATCTATAGAATATAATTATCAACACTGTCTTCCAGTGATCCAGCCCCTCAAAACAGATGGTTATTCTTAAGTTCTGAGTATACAGAAATTCCAGAACTCCCACTGATAATAGTTCAGTTTGAATGTGGCCTATTTCTTTTTGCTATCTTTCTAGCTCTGGAGACTTGAGTATGAAACAGTAATTTTCTGTAGCAATACAAAAGCAGAAAAACAAGGGAGATTCATGCTGCGACTTAAGGGAGGCCAAGGATTGCAACTATGATGCAGAGGAGTCAAAGGTAACATCAAGAAAAGGCAATTTTTATTCCTCAGATACCTGATCTCTTACCTATGTCTTCACTATTTACATGCTACCCATCACCCAGAAGCTTTAATCTGCTAGTGGGTAGAACAGAACTACAGAACTGGATTTACTGAAGTTTGAGAACCATTGGCAAGTAACTGATAGCGAACTTAGCAGAAAGCTAAAGTTTTAAGGACCTTTTACCCAAAGTCAGAGAAAGAACTTAGGGCTTGGCATTAAGGGGGAAAAAGGAAAAATAGCAAAGCAGAACAGGAAACTCCAAGGCGAGGGGAAAAGAGATATGTATTTAAAAAGTATAATTTTGAAAGAGCAAGTAACTTATTGTGACTTAAGTGCAGAATACAGGTTTAGTATAAACTTTGAAGGTGTAATCAGGGAGGAAATGATGGTTTATCCTGAGGGCTTTCTTCTTAGCTTTGCGATGGCAATTTTCTCACTGCATCCTCACATGATTGGCCCCTTGTGCATGTCTGTCCCTGGTGCCTTTTCCTATTCTTATAAGGACATGAGTCATATTGGCTTATGGCCCCAACTATGACCTCATTTAACCTTAATTTTCTCCTTAAAGGCCTTTTCTCCAAATATGGTTACATTCTGATATATTGGGGGTTGGGTCTTCAACATGTTAAATTTGGGAAAACATAATTGGCCTATAATAGTCCTATTTATAAATCTTTACATGAAGAAGTTAAATACTAATGCCAAAATAACAATCCTGAGGGCCAACAGTCACTAAATATCAATAATTCTTTCAAAGGCTTCACATGTATTATCTCATTTAATCATCAAAACAAATCTGTAAACTAGGTACTTTTGAAAATTCTCAATTTGACCATTGCTAAAACAGAAGATTTAGGCACCAGTCCAAGATCAGGCAGCTAGAACATGAGGAAACCATGGTTTATATATAGGCAGGCTGATACCAGCACTCATTGTTTAATTCTCTATTTTGTTATACTACATTTCCCAAGCTGAGGAAACTGATAGGTTCTTTTTAACTTCACAAGCAGCTTTGCTATAGATGTTCACTGTGCAAGTTAGAATGCTAGTTCAATGAGCATTAGGTACAAGTTCGTTCTTCCTTCCCTGAGCCAAGGGTTTGTTTTTGTGTGATCTTAAAGATACACTTAATTGAGAAGCACAGATATCTGTGGAAGATACTTTACACAAAGCAAAATAACTCACTTTGGAGTGACAATGGGAGAAGAGTTAGAGCAAGTTTTATTTTTTCTGTTTTAATCATTAAAAAAATGAAATGTGTGTGTCAGAACACAAGCTCAGAAGCAGATCAAGGAAGAGCGCTTTTAGAACAGAGGTAACTCATTACTTCCTTACTTCTGCAGCTTCATTTGGTCTATGAGTTCAATAATATTCCATAAAACCACAAAGAGTTCACCAAGGTGCAATGTTAAGGTATGTTTCTTGGGAGAAAAGATCTGAGAGAATTAATTTGTTTAGAGGTAAAGATCAGTTCCTGTAGGTTAGCTGTTCTATTTCAGGCTTGGAGGGAGAAGTGATTAACATTACTTTTTTTTCGAGACGGAGTTTCGCTTGTTACCCAGGCTGGAGTGCAATGGCGTGATCTCAGCTCACCGCAACCTCTGACTCCTGGTTCAAACAATTCTCCTGCCTCAGTCTCCCGAGTAGCTGCGACTACGGGCACGTACCACCATGCCCAGCTAATTTTTGTATTTTTAGTAGAGATGGGGTTTCACCATGTTGACCAGGATGGTCTCGATCTCTTGACCCTGAGATCCACCCACCTCAGCCTCCCAAAGTGCTGGGATTATAGGCGTGAGCCACCGTGCCTGGCCTCATTTCTTTCTGTTCTAGCAGGCTGTGGAATAAGACAGCAAATAAACAGAAGGAAGCACCAGCCTTCTTGCACACAGAAACCAAAATCAAATGGGAGCCAATCAAAGTCCAGTAAAGACAATGCAGGTTTTATTTTGGCCCGAATAAGCAAAAACTCCACTGAATTATCTGGTTTATTTCTAAAGAAAGATCTCCATGAAATTCTAAGTAGTGTGCAGGTTTTAAATATGTAATTTTCTCTTTTTATCAGAGATGAGGTCTTGCCGTGTTGCTCAGGCTGGTCTCAAACACCTGGGCTCAAGTGATCCCCCTCCTCAGCCTCCCAAGTGCTGAGATTACAGGTGTGAGCCACAGCACCTGAACTTAAATATGTATTTCTAAGTATTATAGTTTATAAATATGTGACTTAAATGTAGATTACAGGTTTAGTACAAACTTTGAAGGTGTAAGCAGGGAAGAAATGATGTTTTATCCTGAGGCTTCTCTCCTTGGCAGTTTTATTTGCAATAGAGTTAATAAAAAATAAACACTTAGTAAAAAATGTGAAAGTTCCTTCTTACTCCCCACATAATCACACGCTTTTCCATGGAGGATTCTACAATTATTAATGTCATGCAGATTCTTTCAATTCTTTTTCTTCTGCACATGTATCTACCTTATGCCTCAGTCTTATTCAATAAAATTACTTGTGTTGTTATTATTGTTGTGGTTGTGGTTGTTGAGGATTACAGAAGGTTAGGAGATGGCATTCAGGCTTTGAAGTAAGTAGCCAATTCTCTCTTTTTTTTACTGCAGTTGGAAAGATACCAAAAAATGAAGCCCCACTACAAGGTTAATTAATTGATTGGTCTTATGAAAGAATAAAACATATTTACTGAATATCTATTACCAACAAGATACTCTAATTATGTTACTTTGTTCAACCCCCCTGACAATGTTATGAAATGAATATTTCCACCCCTGTTTTCTAGAAGTGAAATGGGGGTTGGGAGGCTAGGGGAGGGATAGCTGGGGGTGGGGGATTGGGAGGGACAACATTAGGAGAAATACCTAATGTAGATGATGGGGAGATGGATGCGGCAAACCACCATGGCACATGTAAGCCTATGTAACAATCCTGCATGATCTACACATGTACCCCAGAACTTAAAATATAATAATAAAAAAAAGAAGTTAAACAACTTGCCCCATATTACGGCTAATAAGCCCCAGAGCGCAGGATTCAAATTCAGAAAGGCATAAGCCCAGAATTTAAAAATGAGATTATGATATGCTTTTCATCACTTTTTTTCCATTCACATCTCACATCATCATCTCAAATCTGTACCGATTTTCTAAGAACACACGAGCCTATAATACAAACAACTGAAACTGATGATGCTGGGAAGATTGTATAGATGTCAGATCATAGCTGTTATCTTCATTTCACAATATAAGTAAGCAAATAGGGCAAGAGTTGGTCCTATACATGATAGTAACAATTTTAGACTTTATGGTACATACAGTCTCTGCACAATTAATTAACTCTGTCATTGTACTATGAATGCAGGCATCAAACCTACATGTGTGCATGTGTGTGTGTGTGTGCGTGTGCATGCACAACTACATTTCAGTATGTCCAATATAATGTTATTTACAAAAAGAGATAGCAGGCTAGATTTGGCTCATCCACTCCAATCTGTGGATCCCTCACATAGGGGATTTACAGTGACTTTGGGGGACGCCTACTTTCTTCTCCTCCCATAATTTCAAGTTTGGTTCAACAAACAGTTAAGTCCAGTCAACATTTATCTAAACATTTATCTAACACCTATTTTGTGTTTTGCCGAACTAAAAATATGTATGAAAAAAACAGAATACTTGCTCTCAAGAAGCTCAAATTTCTTTTTCATATTCCTTCCAGAGTAAACTTTCTCGCATCCTTTTCCTTTGCAATTTTGATGCAAGGCTGTATTTAGCTGCATTGTTTTGGTCTTTTATTCATAGTCGTGTTTATTAGATAATACTAACAGATTTTATTTTTACATATAGTACTTTTGCACTCTCTTTAAACATTACATATCATTAAACAAAAATATGTATAAAATAAAGAAAATAGCATGTTTTAATGAAGACAAAGTAATTAATTGCAGAGATTACTTCCCTTCACTCTAATCTTGCCTTGTGAATTACCATAAAATGAACTGAAGTGAGTTATTTCTATACATGAATTCATTTACAATTCAACCTGATGGTTTGCTATTATCAAAGTCTTCTTTAAAAGTCTTAGTTAATACCTATATATGATCTCTCCAAGGACAATTCTATTTGATTCATCTTGCAACCAGCTCCTATTGCATATGTAACTTCAATAAGCTTCAGAGGATAATGAGGTGGTGTGGTCCAGTGCACAGAGCAATTACTGAGCTTCATGAACTTGCTAATTCTTTCAGAAGTTCCAGGAAAATTCTCCCCAGGTCTGTGGGCATGAGTGACACTGTTGTGCCATCCTCAAAGTATTCAGTAAATTGGAACTCCATGGTGATTCTCTAGTATGTAGCCAAGGCGTGGCTCAAGACCTTTGCAGAATTCTGGAGGTGGTCTACCTGCAAAAGCACTTTAAAGATTTTTACTTTTAATGTGTACCTCAAACTATTTCTAAAAGCAAAGACAATAAAAATGTATCCATTTCCATTTAGTTATTCTGCTCCTTTGCTTTTTGTTAGTCTTTTGATTAAAACAGATGAATCAAAACCTACAAAGCTTTTTATTTTTTCTGGAGCTTTAATTTTTGTAGGATTCACAGCAATGACAAAAACCCAAATTCCCTTCGCAGTCTCATAAATGAGAAGGCATCAGCCCTACGATAAGAAGTTTGCAACACAAACCAAAGTAAAGTTGAATAATCTGCTATCACTTTTGTTCATCCACACAAATGAGATTGTTTTAATGTGTGGGAACTAGTAATATGGTCCTGCATTTGGCTAATTAAAAATGTGATTTTTTAACTGCTTAAGACAGATGGAAATGTTTAAAAACTGGTTGAAGAAAGACAAATGAGAGACAGCTGAATATGTTTCAAAGACATGCATATCTGGTTCAGAGTAAGTGTTACATTAGCATAACCTGCTACCAATAGATATTGATTTTTAAGTATATCATTAATAAAAGTCCTCAAAAGCATATTCTTTAACATTTGCCAATGAAGTTATTACCATTGCTAAAATCTGTGCTACAACTGTTTTGCTACAACAACATTTTCTGCTATGTAGAATTTTCAATTTTAGTGAGGGAGACAGGCATATAAATATGATATGAAAGACCTCCAAAAATGTTCAGTATAGGAGTTTACACAGGGTTTTTAAGTAAGGACATAGGAAGGATGTTTAATCTAGATGTGGGTAGGAGTTAGAAGAGGATTGCAGGAAGTGGTCACATCTAAACTGAGAGCAGAAGTATGGATAGAAAGTAACTTGATGTAAGAGAAGAAATATCTTCTAGACAAAAGGAATTGCATATGCTGGGGGAATTTTGCTCATTCTGGAAAAGCAAATATTTCATCTTGACCAGATGAAGAGTGGGAGAAGGGGGCTGATACTAGCTGTATCCATAGGGGAACACATAAAAACATCAAGGTTCTTGATGCTGAACTAAGAAGTGTGGTATATGCCTTGAGAGCAGTGGAAGTTTCACCCAAGACGACTCTCTACTATAAGGTATACACATTTTTACAGGTGAGAAAACCGAAGTTCAGAGACTATCTATAATATTACAAAGTTAACAGAGGATTCTATCTATCACTTGTATCATGATTCTACCTGAAAGCCTGTTTTCTGCATCTGTGGTAATTTAGAAAAGGCAGAATATATGCAAGCTAGAGTTGTACTGTTTATTTCATAAGAACACAGTTCAGAAGCACAAGTAAACTTAAAATAATTATGGAGATGGTTTCTCCTCTCCGAATCTTTTTCCAAATTATTGTTTCTGTTCTAGGCCAGAAATGGTACATGCCAAACAAAAGGCTCACACAAACTTGCATATAGTTCACTTACTGGCCTGTTGCCAGTTTATCAGCTGTGGAAGGCAGTATAAAAATTTTTTGTACACTACCTTTTCCACATTATTAGGATATATTTTGGGGATTTTTGTTTGTCTTTCATTCTGGGGGAAGATAAAAAATGTAGAAATGTCTAAAATTTCATGAAAGTTTCTAGTGAATGTAAAAAGAACCTGGTCAACCAAACTCTACTCTCTACACTGGCTTTTCTCGACTTTATTTACAGGAAAGAAAAAAATCATTTATGGAAGAAGATGATTGAAGGCTTACAATGTTTCTGGTTACATATAGGTGTTTTACGTATTATAGTTATCTCATTCAAACCTACAATTAATGTTGCCATTTAAGAGATATTCAGAAAAGAGGAAATGATAAAGCAACTTATAGGAGTACATCTTTATGTGGCTCAGTGGTGTTCTAGCCTTCTGACAGGTAAATGAAAAAAGCAAAAGTGATGGAGATTTGCTGGTACATAGATAACTAGCCATGAGGAGCAGTGAAACTGTTTTTTAAGCCTACATCATAGCAACCGGATGACTCCAAATGATCTAGTTTATTTTGCATCTACATCAAAGAAAATTCAAGAGAGAACGGCTCTAGTACTTAGGCAGGAAGCCAGGCATGAGTTCTCATCTATAAACAAGGCATATTACCACGTTACCACATGGAAGATCAAATGAACAATGTTAAAACATAGGACCCTCTGGTTTACATTCATGAGGATCCCAAGGCAATATATATTTTTTTCTGATTAAATTTTATTTTATTTATTATACTTTAAGTTCTGGGGTACATGTGCGAAATGTGCCGGTTTGTTACATAGGTATATACATGTGATGGTGATTTGCTGCATCCAACACCCTGTTATCTACATAAGGTATTTCTCCTAATGCTAACCCTCTCCAATGCCCCCACTCCCTGCTATCCTTTCACTAGTCCCCCAACCCCCAACAGGCCCTGCTGTGTGATGTTCTTTTCTCTGTGTCCAAGTGTTCTCATTGTTCAACACCCCCTTATGAGTGAGAACATGTGGTGTTTGTTTTTCTGTTCTTGTGTCAGTTTGCTGAGAATGACGGTTTCCAGCTTTATCCATGTGGCTGCAAAAGATATGAACTCATTCTTTTTATAGCTGCATAGTATTCCATGGTGTATATGTGCCACATTTTCTTTATCCACTCTACCGTTGATGGGCATTTGGGTTGGTTCCAAGTCATTGCTACTGTGAACAGTGCCAAAATAAACATACATGTGCATGTGTCTTTATAATAGAATGATCTATAATTCTTTGGGTATATACCCAGTAATAGGATTGCTGGGTCAAATGTTATTTCTAGTTCTAGATCCTTGAGGAATTGCCACACTGTCTTCCATAGTGGTTAAACTAATTTACACTCCCACTGACAGTGTAAAAGCATTCTTATTTCTCCACATCTTCTCTAGCATCTGTTGTCTCCCGATTTCTTAATGACTGCCATTCTAACTGGCATGAGATGGTATTTGCATTTCTCTAACGACCAGTGATAATAAGCTTTTTTCATATGCTTATTGGCTGCATAAATGTCTTCTTTTGAAAAGTGTCTGTTCATATCCTTTGCCCACTTTTAGATGGAGTTTTTTTTTTTTTT